>NC_133436.1:14491101-14636101 GCF_011762505.2 Arvicanthis niloticus | reverse complement strand
TTATGTGGGTGCTGGGAATTGAATTTAGGTTCTCTTGCTTACAAAGCAAGCATATTTTCAACCAAGTCATCTCCCCAACTCTTTGTTATGTTTTGAATACACTTATTTTTATTTATTAAGAAATATAGAGATCACCCACAGTGTCTGCTGTTGGAAGATCTAATCCTGATGCTGCCCTCTGGACTTATACTACTCAGACCTTCGATGGGCCAATGACAAGGATATCAAATAGCTAGAGTTTGCCATTACTAATCTGAAGAAATCCCTCGTTTCGTTGTCTGAAGTGATCACCAAAAATTGTGAAGGACTTTATTGGACTGGATTTACTCTTTTACAATTGAAAAGACTGTGTACAGCTCTAGACTGTGTACAGCCCTTAAAGAAGAATGTTGCTTTTACATAGACAAGACAGGGGGATGGTTAAAGAGAGCATGAAAAGGGCCAGAGAATGTCTTGAGAAAAGACAGAGAAAGAGAAAGATGAGAGCTTGTACAAGAATTGGTTTCCAACCTCTCCATGAGTGTCAACCCTACTTCCTTCCATCTTGGGACCATTAATTGGGTTATTTTTGCTTATTTCTTTTGGTCCCTGGGCCTTAAATAGGCTAACTTTGTGAAACAAAAGATAGATAATCTGATAGCAAAATCTATTCAGATACATTGTCATAAGTTAGCTATGGGGGACCATGAGACTCAAGATGAGGTTGTTACTCTATCCAGGGTGTTCCCAAATCCCATCTCTACCCAACCTAAAAGAGGGGACTTCTGCCCCTAGACCAAGCAGAGAGGGGCCACCTAGAACCTCCTTTGTCTGGCGATCTGAATTCTTGCTTAGGCTGCAAGGCTAAACACTGCAAGGGAATATAAATAAAAGTTAAAAATATGTTTCTGGGTTCCCTGAGGGACAAGCCTGACTGCATAGGGGTTGATGTCAAAGTATCCCCTGTCCAGGAAAAAGACATCGGGATGGGTATGGCCCTCATGCCTCACTGAACAACGACAGGAGGACTGGAGCCATTACAAGGTCCCCTTTAATTATTGGAGGTCAGGCCTCTATCCCTGCCTTGGCAAGATTAGAATCGCCATAGCCCTTTTATACTTGGAGAAGGGAGGAGATATCAGGGGCAGCCCTGCTTATACACTGAAGGCCTAAAATCAGCCATAAGCCTAAAATCAGCAATAGGCCTGACTTACATGCCTGCTAACACAAAGTCTTGGGTCTCTATGGAAAAAAACACTGAAACAGAGGGCTATAAACTATTGTAAACAGGCAGCTTTTGTTGAAATCTACCAGCCTGAGTAGTCATAGACCTGGTAAATAGGCAGCCTTTGGCAGATAGTACCAACTTAGATAAGGATAAGTGAATCATAGGCAGAGTCATAGTGACCTGACCCCTGAACCTTCACCCAGCTGATACCCTGTTCTGAAAGATATCTGTACTCCCCCTGAACACCTATGCTCCTGTGTCATCCCCTTCCCCACATCCTGCATTTTTGTGTTTATAACCCCCATGTTAAAAAGTAAAAATTATGATTTGATGCACACACACACACACACACACACACACACACACACACACACAGTGTTCCCCTGGTTCTGCTGACTTAGCTCCTGACAATCTATTTTCTTGTTCTCAGAAATACTTTGAATTATAAAATGTTATTGTGGTTTTTGATAGTATGTTGGGTAAAATAATCTTTATTGATCTCATTTTAAACATCAAAGTTTGTAGTTAGTTAAAATGTCCTTTAACATAATTATAGGTCATATTTATTTTCATATTGTAAAATGTTAATCTGTTGAACATTTTTAAAAACTGGATTTTTTTTGAGAATTTCATATATGAACACTGTATTTACATAATTTTCCCCTTTCTCTCCTTCCTCCCACTTTTCCCAACCCCCCATACTTTTGGAATACATCTTATTATTGTTTATATATATATACATATATAAGTATATATGTTTATACAAATATTGATAAAGCATTTTGAAAAAAGCTTAATAAATTATAAAGTCCTGCTTAAAAAAATATAGAGAACTGTGTGCTTATTACATAAGGATACTAATACTTTCATAGACCGTAGATTCAAGCATGCTGATAATATATTACCCACTTCATGGTGACAAAGGAATCTATTTCTTATGAAGTGCCAGATTCATATGAATCTATTATTAAAATTGCAATGTGTGCCAACAAAAGATATAAATAATTTAGGTAGTTTTACTAAAGCATCCATAAAATGTTATCTGGGAAACTAAATATGGAGACTGCAGAGCCTATGGGACATTGACTCAAAGCTTTCTCTGCAGCTGATCCAGGGAATTGGTAGAATTGGCACTTGATCATGTCTTCTATGTTTCCCATAGGGAGATGAATTAGCTGCAGGAAAGCATAAGAGAGGTTAAAATACCTCACATAAGTAAGATTATCAAGAATGATGGCCGATAAAATGTAAGGTTCATCAGAACAGAGGGTTGTGTTTTCCTTTCTGCTGCATCATCCCCAAAGTCTAGATTAATTCTTGCCAAATACTAACTGAATAATTAGATGCATTTGTAAATGCAAGGCATTCATGTCTCCCTGTTATTGCTGTCTTGATAATGCGACCCAGAGTGAACTAGGGAACCATGACCCAAAACTGTGGCTTTGCAAATACCCCAGGGAGCACAGGAGAGAGCTGGGTGCTTCATCTGTGCACAGCGACTGAGTGCTAAGGGTAAGCAGGCACTTGGCATGGGCTTCTGAAACTCCTCTGGAGCCTCTGGGTTTAAGCCTGCATTTTGTATCTGGTAACGGGTTCTTGGCTTTCTACTCTATGTTCACTCTGAAGGTTTTGCCCAGTGATTTCTCCAGTGTCTCCAGTGACATCTAGAAGTTCTCAAACCCTGTGTTACTATAAGTGTGTTTATGAATCACTGAGGCACAGTGCTGGATTTGAATTGTCTCCATCACTTACCAGCTGTGTGAATTCAGCAGACTTACTTAGCCACCCTGTACTTCAGTCTGCCTTCCCTCCTCTTCCTTCCCACTCTTTCCTCCTTCCATCCCTGCTTACCTTCCTCTCCCCACTTTCTTCTTTAAGTTATTTATTTACTTATTTATTGACAGGGTCTCACTATATAGCCCAGGACAGCCTCAGATTTGTTATGCAGCTCAGCCTGGCTTCAAACTCCTCATCGAACTGTCTCTGTCTCTTGGTGTTCCAGTTCTGGACCTCCATGTATAGCGCCTCCATTTCTTCATCCACATGACAGAGACAAATGATTTATGGTGATCTATAATGGTGTTGAGAATTAAACAGAATGGTGTATGTAATTGCCCACAGTGCCAGGCACTGTTTTCTCAGGTCTGCCCTCTTGTCGGACCCTCAGGCATCCGTTAGCTGCTGTGTTGCCAATCATTAGCCATAGACCACTTTCCAAATACACAAAACTGAGTATAGATTAATCTGAGTAAATCGGTTCATTCCCCAAGACTGCACTTTACAATGTATCTATATCTTCGTTCTCATCTCAGCTAACAGCCTCCTCAATCACAGTCTTCCAGATGAGACACTCAAGAATCAAACTTAACTTTGGCACTAGCCCCCACTAATTAATTGCCAAATACTGTTGTGTTTTGTCTTAAAGATGAATCGCATACCCTATTACTCCTTCTGCTATTTAGGCCCTCACTTTCATATGGACCACTATAATAAGTTTCTTCTGCTTTTCTGGCTACGTACAATTCACCATTCTTGTTTACACTACAGTCAAAGTTGACATGTTTATCTCCATCTTTAAGGCCCACCAATCACTCGCTCTGTCTTTTTCAAGGAATCTTTAAGAAATAAATGGGTCCTGGTACCCAGAAGCATCTGTTGTATGTAAGGAGTTCTGTCCTCTGTATCTATAAGAGTACGTGATGGGCTCCATCCTGCTGAAACTACCTTGCATTTTTATGAGGAAAACCGGTTGAGATTCAATGTCAAATTTCTTGACACACAGACGTTTTACTGTGTGACACTAATCTCTGTCTCCATTTATCTCTGTTGCTCCTCTGCCTAAACTTCATGTCTGCCTCAAATTTCTCAACATCTTCCACTTCTCAGCAGCATTCATGGTTTGGTTTCCTGGACCCATGTACTCAGTTCTTTCCATAAGAATTACATGTCCATCTTGGAAGATCCAAAGGATACATGGTCTTCAAGGTATAGTTTAAATGTCACTTCTCTGGACATCTTCCTTGACTTCTTCAAATAGTCAGTTGCATCTTTTTTTAAATTTTATATTTTATCTACATTTCAGATGCCATCCCCTTCCCCATTTCCCCTCCCTAGAAAGCCCTATCCCATTCCCCCTCCTCCTTTTTGCTTTTATACATTTTTTTAAAATGTTAACCAAAAGCTTTATAAGTTTGGTAATGCTCAATCAGAAGTGTAACCCAATACCCAACCTAGATATATAAACTATCTTTGACTGGTGGAGACACATGAACATCTGCCTCCATTGCCCCCCCCTCTCTTTCTCTTTCTCTCATCACCTAGCTTCACCCTTCCTGTTAATAAAATTTTTCTCTCAAAATGCAATTAGAGCATAGTTATTCCTAATTGTACCGGTGAGGTACAAGATAGTCCTAATACCCAGTCCATCATTTTGTTGACTAACCAGAACCTCTGTCATCTGTCCCAACTAAAGCATTTAGTTTCTATGAATGTCCAGGCCTTATCCTGGACATTCCTGCAATACAGTCATCCCTTTCATGGGAGTGACCTTCTAGAAAATGAGGTTCATTAACAGGATAATTTCCTATTACCAAAAAGTATGCTACATTGTCTATTCATATTAGGAAAGGAAGGGGGGGCTGGAATTAGAGTCAATAGAATAGTTAAACCTGCCATGAGGCAGTTCAGATTAACAAAACTGTCAACCCTGAGCTCCCTGTTCTTGGATAATGGTTAAGTAAGATGATCTGGGTACGAGAGCCACATTCACTATAGAACTCTTATTTCAGAGGCCACATTGCACTAATGATATTACAGGTCACAGGTGATTTCCAGGAACTTCATGCTTGCCATCATGTTCAATGGAGAATGTTTGCCATGGACAACATCTGCTTACAAGGGTGAACCCAAATCTCTTAGTATAAGAAAAAAAACCAAGAAAGTGTGTGTGTTTTCTGATGGCAATTCCTTTTTATGTTCTCCTTTCTAGCTTGTATGCATCATGCCCCTTATCAACTTAAGAATCTATCCTGCCAGGAAATGTTTTCAAAGGTTCGATGCCTTCTGTACATATAAGAGGAGAGTTAATACAAAGAGTAAATGATCTCAGAAGAAAAGAAATTCTGCATTGTGGAAGAAATTACGATAGGATAGTCACAGGCTGTCTTCTTAGGAAATGAAATCACACAATGTTATCTTCCCTTGTATTCAACACCCCCAACCAGATGCTAGTGTGAGTTATATGAACTCTGAGCCAGTATCCTGTAGCCTTACGGGACTTTTTCTGTTTATGCCCCTGGAATAATTTCCCAAGCTACAGCATTTCAAATGAAATATTAAGCGTGATGCTCAGAAGTTGAGGCTGGCTGTCCCTGCAGGGATGCACATGGGTGAGCCTGTAGCCATGGCCCCTGTGAAAGAAGCCATCTAGTTCTCAGGGCTCATCATACATAGCACCAACCTCACCTTACATCATCTGGTTGCCTGTTCCTATGCAAAATGGGACGACCAAAATGCTTAAAAACCCTGTGGGGCACTGAAACTCTTTGCCACCGCCAATAAACACTGCAGAGCGTGCCTGGGGGTGGCTGTGCAGTACCTCCAAGACTGATTCCTTTTGGTGGAGATTTGCATGAAAATTTTTCCAGTCTTCTTTTGCGGTTAGGACTTTGGCCTGGACAGCTTGTGATTTCTCTTTGGTCAGCAGAGAGCTCAGCAGCTCCCCTTTGGACAGCATCATATTTAGCTTGTGTTGCCCAGTTTCACTTTCTGACAGAAACTCCTGTAAGAAAAATACAAAATTAGGAACTTTAAGACACACAATGCACTACTGTTGGATTTTTCTATGAAATAAAAAAAAAAATTGCATAAGGGAAATGGCCCAGGTTTCCCTTTAGCAATCCAGTTGTGAACATTTCTATTTTCAAATATTAATTCTAAGTTCAAATGGCCACAGGAGAGCTCCCCTGGAGTCCTCAATAAAATAGATGTCATCAAATAGTTTATCAAAAAATACTACCAACCCTATGGTTGTTCTTACAAAGAGCAAGCTCACGATGTAATGACACATATTGTACAGCTTTCTCAACTTCTAGGTTAATCCAGAGGTTAGTTGCCTTCTTTATAAGTTAAGTATATTCTAGGTATTAGAGTTGGTGCCAATTAGTACTTCCAGACATTAGAGAAGAAATGAAATGAATACACAACTAAAGGTGCTTTGTTTTTCCTGCCAAGAAACAAACAGAGACTCTATGCTTTGGACTTTAATGAAAGCACATTGATTAAGTTTGAGAGGGTGGATTGTCTCTCCCCCAACCCACCCCAGTCTCATGTGTTGAAACCTTGGTCTCCGTTTTGGTGATGTTTAAAAAGTAGCACCTGATGGGAGATCCTGGTGCAGTTAGAGCCAGGCCCTTGACGTATGTTTTTTTTTTTTTTTTTTTTTTTTTTTTTTTTTTTTTTTTTTTTTTTTTTTTAATACTTGTTTACTTATTTATTGTGTTTGCATGCACATGCTTGCTGAGACAAGTGTGTGGAAGTTCAAAGGACAACTTTCAGGAATTGGTTCTCTTCTTTCTTCATGTGCAGGTCTAAGTCTCAAACTCAGGTCTTCAGGCTTGGCAGAAAGTAACCTTGCTGGCTGAGCTACCTCACTGACCTGGAGAGAATTCTAAGAAAACAAGCTAAGCCACTTTTTTAGTATCTTTTGTTTCCTGTCTAATGTAGCCTGTGGTAGTTTGAATGCAAATGGCCCTTTAGCTCATAAGGACTAGCACTATTGGGATGTGTGGCCTTGTTGGAGGAAGTGTGTCACTGGGGGTGGGCTTTGAGGTTCCAGAAGCTCAAGCCAAGCCTGGCGGCTCACTGTCTGTTCCTGCTGCCTGTGGATTAAGATGTAAAACTCTCAGCTCCTTCTCCAGTACCATGTCTGCCTGCATGCTGCCAGGCTTCTCACCATGAAGATAATGGACTAAACCTCTGAAACTGTTAGCCAACCCCAATGAAATGTTTTCCTTTCTAAGAGTTGCCTTAGTCATGGCATCTCTCCACAGCAATAGAAACCCTAACTATGACATGGCTCGTTCCTCCTGCTGACAGCTCCATATGCCATGATGTAGCCATCAGAGCTTAGTCCCATTAGGAAATGACTGATCCCATAGTCCTTTCACTTCAGCCTTTAGGATGGAGAGTTAAACACACTTGTTTGCTCTTTAAAGTAAGCTATGCAATCATGCAAAGTACAACGATACAGAATTTCGTTAAGAAATCTCTTTTGATGGATGGCCACTTCATACAAGCAACTAGGCTAAGAGTCAGAGAAAAGGCTGTTGTCCAAAACAGAACTGGGTTTCATAGTCATAAACAAACTGGTGGTTGGATGTTTGATTCCTTAGCCAGGAGAAATGTTGGAGGAATTTGAATGCACCACAATTGCAAGCAAAATCTATCTTCTTATATCATGAACTGAGAGTCAAAGCCATGAGCTGGGTTAAGAATGGACACCATTGTTTCAGAGCCTGTGTTCTGTAGACAAAGGTCTCACATGAGCTCCTCCTTATTCATGGTTGGCTACATCTATATCTGTATGCTTTCTAGCAGCAAATTTAAATTTCATGAGCACAGGCTCAAGATTGCAAATAAATGAATAAGTAAATAAAGAAATAAGAAGCCACACGTGATACACATTTACAAAAAAACCAAGTCACTACAGTGTCTTCTAAAAGTGTTGAGGTCTAGGTGGCAGCTAAAATGGCACCATGGAGTTGTAGTTAGGGTGAAGGAAATATTAAAACTGTCATGTGTGGCTGCAAACTCCCTGCCTCAGATACAAGCTTTCTGACTTCACTGAGACAACCTTTATCCTACTGACATGTTGAGAACAATAATCTTATGTACCTGCCATGGCTGGAGCAAACCTTAAATGAAAACAGCCCACCCAGAGTCCTGTTATTACACATAATGAACTCTTATTGTTGTGTATATAAGTGAGCTAGTTTTCATTCCATTATCTCAGGGGTAGGTTTACCTGAAATTTAAGTTTCTTAAGCTAGACTTTAATCTGCAATGCGCTTGTGCAAAAACCTAGTCTCATATTGGCCTGATTCAGCATTGGCATTAGCACTGACAGCAGAGCTCTTACCTGGATCTTCTGAAGACTGGAAGAAACTTCAGTAAGATTCTGAGGTAGATCGAAACATTTGGCAGTGGTGATTTTTGCGTTAACCAACCATTGCTGGAAGCTCCTGGAGGCCTTCCGAAATCTTTCTTGCAAAATCTGTTCTTTATTCTGACATCCCTTGGAAGCTTGCAAACAGAGACTGAAAAGGGTGATTTGCAAGTTTGAGGATAGAAGAAAAGAGACAAAGTTGATTAAACTGACACAAAATCCACAGTTCTTACTAAATTACCTAATTTTTTTTTTTCGAGACAGGGTTTCTCTGTGTAGCCCAGGCTGTCCTAGAACTCACTCTGTAGACCAGGCTGGCCTTGAACTCAGAAATCTGCCTGCCTCTGCCTTCCAAGTGCTGGGATCAAAGGCGTGCTCCACTACCGCCCAGCTAAAATTTACCTAATTTTGTGCTACATTTTACTCTTAGTTAATTGACATAGTCACTAAAATCAGACTATAAAAAACATTCTAGCTTCTTTAATTTTTTTATGCCAGGTCTTACTATGTCACCTAGGCTGTTCTGTTTCATGAGCTTAGCTCTCCACATAAGCTTCCTGAGAAGCTAGAATCACAGACAACCACTCCATGCTCAGCTTAGCTCCGACTTTGTATGGATGGATTTTGAAGCCAGGCACAGCTTTATTTCCTGGCATTAGAGCTGGAATTCTAGCTACAATTGAGATGGAAGCAGGAGGATCTTGACTACACACAGAGACTCTGTCTCAAAGGAAATACAAAGGAAAAGAAGCTATTTTTGAACAGTAGGGCAGTTCATGCTCACCAGTTATATTCTTTAATTAAGCCTGAGACTTTCCCACTGTATGGGCTCAGGTCCCTGGAAAACCGGCAAAGTTCATTCAACTGAGACTTGAGATCCTCTGTCATAGGCTCTGCCTTTTGTAGAGCATCCAGGATCTCCTAATAGAGAAAACCAAGACAGGCACTAAACTCAGTGACTTCTAGATCTTCACACTCTGCATGCATACATTATAAGTTATTAGTGAGGAGCAAATCAACACAGTGAATTCAATAATAGGATGAGGTTTATTTCAGGAATTTTTTTATAGCCCATGATGGTCCTTGCACAATCAGTATTTACTTCAGGCCATGAATAGACACTCCTGAATCAAGTACAAAGCAGTAAAATGATTAAATCATCAATAAAGTAAGAACAAAGAAAATAATACCCTACATTGTTTAGAAGTATGGTCCAATTAGACTGTTTGGACATTGTCTATCATTTAAGATATTGAATGACCACTTAAAACAGTAATTCTCAACCTTCCTAGTGCTGTGACCCTTTAATATAGTTCCTCATGTTGTAGTGACCCCCAACTATAAAATTATCTTCATTGCTACTTCAAAACTGTAATAATATTGCTATTGTTATGAATCATAATCTAAGTATCTGTATTTTTAGATGGTCTTAGGTGACCCCTTTGGAAAGGGCCTTAGACCTGCCAAAGGGGTTGTGACCCACAGGTTGAGATCCAGTGATTAAAAAGAAAAGCAACATATGTTTTGTACTTACAATGTGTCCCAGTTGATTTTATGTAGTATATCCAATGATCACTGATATTAACAACTTCTTATAATTCACAGCCCAACTTACCTACTAGTTCATATACCTCACAGTTTCATTCATATCATCATCAAATCTTTGCTAGCGTCTAGTAAGACATTTGAGGACACCCTGCTGCCCCATGAATATAGGTATTACTCTCCTTTCCAAAGAGCTAGCAATGTAACTGATAGACAATATACAGATAATCACAGTACTAGAAATGCTTAATCCAAAGTGACACCCTAGGATTGAGGAATACAATTATGGAATCAAAGCCATGGTCAACTGGATTCCACAATGTGCTTTGCAATTAGAGCATTCCTCTTATCTGATTAATACTATCAAGGGATAAATGAGATCCTGAGTGCACAATGTCTGACATACTGTTCGGTGCCTAGTTTGTAAAACTACAAGGGGGATAACAGCCAAATATGTAAGGACACTATATCAATAGTGTCATCAGAACAAAAAGATGTTTTTAAAACTGTGTATACACACACATGCATGCACACACATATACTCATGTACACACACATACATACACACACACACACACACACACACACACACAATTTAAACTGTGGGAAAAGACAAATAGATGAAAACCCACTCAGGTAGCTATTGCTGCTACTATTGCTATCCCCAGTGATATTTATTTAGAGATGTCACTCATCAACACACCAGGTCTGTGTTGTGTTGATAACGTCACTCACCTCTGGCTGCTGTCAGTAAGATTACCATCATACTATGGCCTGTAACTTTTTCCTTTGAATAAAAACCTTCCTTCCTGCAGGGAAGAGAAGCCTTGGAAGACATAGAGACACAAAACCACCATGAAACAAGGTTTAGGAAGGTTGTGAAATTTACAAGGCTTGGGAAGTTTTGAAAATGACAAGAATCATAAGACTCCTCCCTGACAAACTTAGATAGGCAGTAAGTGATGGATGGGGGAAGGAGATGTTTTCCAGTGCAGCCGCCTGCAAGTTGAGCAGAGAGCTCTAGGGATGCAGCTTTCATGAGTTGTCCCCAATGCTAAGGTGAGGTTTTCAGTGATACAGCTGCTTCTGAGGCAGCCAGGCTTTGTGAGAATCCCTACAGTACCCACTGGTTCACCCAGCTACACTTGGATAGAATTCTTTCTTCAGTGTGTCATCTATGACATATTATGGGTGAATAAATGTCTGCTCCTATCTCTGCAGGAAAAGTCAAGTCACACACTCATTCATTCCTCATTGGCTTCATGCAAACACCCAAGCTTAGTCTATTCTACATCCTAGCTCCTTTAACTAGTTGCCTCCTTGGCCCCTCACATTTTTTTCTCCTGGTCCCAACTTATGTTGGATAATTTCCCAGAATAGCATAGTGTCTTCTCAAATGACTTCTAGCTTCTCATCACCTAGCTTCTCCTCTCCTTCTCCTCCTCTCCTTTTTCTCTTCCTCTCCTTTTTCTCTTCCTCTCCTTTTTCTCTTCCTCTCGGTACCCCTCCTATCTTAGCTCCTCCTACATATCACCCTTCCAAGACAGCATTTTCAACAAATGGTGCTGGTCCAACTGGAGGTCAGAATGTAGAAGAACACAAATTGATCCATACTTATCTCTTTGTACAAAGCTCAACTCCAAGTGGATAAAGGACCTCCACATAAAACCAGCTACACTGAAACTAATAGAAGAGAAAATGGGGAAAAAGCCTTGAACACATGGGCATAGGGGAAAAGTTCCTGAACAGAACACCAATGGTTTATGCTCTAAGATCAAGAATTGACAAATGAGACCTCATAAAATTGCAAAGCTTCTGTAAGACAAAGGATACCGTCAATAGGACAAAGTGGCAACCAACGGATTAGGAAAAGATCTTTACCAATCCTACATCTGATAGAGGGCTAATATCCAAGGTATACAAAGAACTAAAGAAATTAGACTCTAGACTATCAAATAACCCTATTAAAAATGAGGTACAGAGCTGAACAAAGAATTCTCAACTGAGGAATCTCGAATGGTTGAGAAGCACCTAAAGAAGTGTTCAACATCCCTAGTCATCAGGGAAATGCAAATGAAAACAACACTGAGATTCCACCTCACACCAGTCAGAATGGCTAAGATTGAACACACAGGTGACAGCAGATGCTGGCGAGGATGTGGAGAAAGAGGAACACTCCTCCACTGTTGGTGGGATTGTAAGCTGGTACAACCACTCTGGAAATCAGTCTGGCAGTTCATCAGAAAATTGGACATAGCATTACCTAAAGACCCAGCTATACCACTCCTGGGCATATACCCAGAAGATGTTTCAACATACAACAGGGACACATGCTCCACTATGTTCATAGCTGCCTTATTTATAATAGCCAGAAGTTGGAAAGAACCCAGATGTCCTTCAACAGAGGAATGGATACAGAAAGTGTGGTATATTTACACAATGGAGTATTACTCAGCTATTAAAAACAATGAATTCATGAAATTCTTAGGCAAATGGATTGAGCTTGAGAATATCATCCTGAGTGAGGTAACCCAATCACAAAAGAACATACATGGCATGTACTCACTGATTAGTGGATATTAGCCCAAAAGCTCACAATACCTAAGACACAATGCACAGACCACATGAAACTCAAGAGGAGGAAGGAAGACCAAAGTGTGGGTGCTTTGGTTTTTTTTTTTTTTTTTTTTTTTAAGAAGGAGTAGCAAAATACTCAACCAGAGCTCCCAGGGTCTAAACCTCCAGCCTGAGAACAGAAACAGAGGGACTCATGGATCCACTTGTATAGGTAACTGAGGGTGGCCTCGTTAGGCAACAGTGGAAGTGGAGGGCCATGGTCCCCGAAAGTTTGGATCCCTAGTGTTGGGGAATTCAAGAGCAGGGAGGCAGTATTGGGAGAATAGTGGGAGCACACCCTCATAAAATTGGAAGAGGGGGTATGGGATAAGGGGTTTTGGGGGAGAAAGGAA
Organism: Arvicanthis niloticus; assembly: GCF_011762505.2. Taxonomy (NCBI): domain Eukaryota; kingdom Metazoa; phylum Chordata; class Mammalia; order Rodentia; family Muridae; genus Arvicanthis; species Arvicanthis niloticus. The sequence goes on along the minus strand of NC_133436.1, from coordinate 14,623,215 downwards.
GAGGAGATAACAGTGAAAGGTAAATACATAAAATATCAAAAAAAAAAAAAAAAAAAAAAACCAGATAATGGGTCTGGCCAAAAAAAAAAAAAAAAAAAAAAAAAAAAAAATAGTTTACTTATTTCAAACGATTTTCAAAAGTTTCCAGGAGATGCTTGTTGGCTAAGATCTTATTTTAAGCTCTTCACAAAAGAATTTATGTCTCTATTTAATATTCTCAAGAGCGATGCAAATCTAATTTCCCTCAACAATTAATTGACAAAAAAGGAGTAATTTTACAAAAAGTAGAAGAAGCTCTCATTAATTGATATATTATATAGATTGATTAATTGTTGGCTGTTTTATAATAGTCCTTTGATAAAAGAGATTATTAATAAAGAATTATATTTCTTTAAATAGTGTCTTCATGACTCTCTGAGGGTGGAAAGAGCATGCCTTGTTTAGTCTTAACTTTCTAAAACTAAAAGCTCACGGCAAATCTGCTGCTGATTGCCCCTGGCATCACTGAGACCAATAAAAACTATGCCACAACTATGTGGAAGGAACCCTCTTACCCTTAAATGGAATGGCTAGAACCCAGTTCCTATATGGGGCCGAGGATTGATATGCCTGTTTGATAACACAGAAGGCACAGCTAAATGGCCGCCAAAAAGATTAATGAAATAAATAGATACCCCCACAAAACCAATTATAAATAAGATGAATAACAATTGACATCCAGAGAAGAGAAATTTCCCTGAGAATTCCTTTCTTTTTTCCTTCCCAGGTAAAAATTAATCACCCATGATGTCTGCTGTTAGGAGTTCTAATCCTGATGCTGGCCTCTGGACTTCTAGTACTCAGACCTCTGATGGGCCTTTGACAAGGACATCAAACAGCTATCGATTGACATCACTAATCTGAAGAAATCACTTGTTTCGCTGTTTGATGCAATCCCCAAATATTGCAAAGGACTTTATTGGACTTGATTTTCTCTTTTACAATAGAAAAGACCGTGTACAGCTCTAGACTGTGTACAGCCCTTAAAGAAGAATGACAAAACAGGGATGATTAAAGAGAGCACAAAAAAGGCCAGAGAAGGTCTTGAGAAAAGACAGAGAGAAAAGGAGAAAAATGAGAGCTTGTACAAGAATTGGTCTTCAACCTCTCCATGATTGTTAACCCTACTTCCTTCCAACTTGGGATCACTAATTGGGTTGTTTTTGCTTATTTCCTTTGGTCCCTGGGCCTTGAATAGGCTGACTAACTTTGTGAAACAACAGATTATCTGATAGCAAAATCTATTCAGATACATTATAAGTTAGCTATGGAGGACCATGAGACTCTAGATGAGGTTGTTACTCTATCCAGGATGTTCCCAAGTCCCGTCTCCACCCAACCTAAAAGAGGGGACTTCTGCCCCTAGACCAAGCAGAGAGGGGCCACCCAGAACCCCCTCTGTCTGGCAATGTGAATTCCTGCTTAGGCTGCGAGGCTAAACACTGCAAGGGAATATAAATAAAAGTTAAAAATATGTTTCTGGGTTCCCTGAGGGACAAGCCTGACTGCATAGGGGTTGATGTCAAAAGTATCCCCTCTCCAGGAAAAAGAAATCGGGATAGGTATGGATCTATCATGATTAGACCACCATGGATTAGAACTGGAGTTCAACAACAACAGAAACAGAAAGCCTATAAATTCAAGGGAACTAAACAACTCCCAATCAATTGTCATGGTCAATGAAGAAATAAAGAAATTACAGACTTTCTAGAACTCAAGGAAAATCAAAGCACAACATACCCACTTATGGGGAAACTATGAAACCAGGGCTAAGGGGCAAGTTCATAGCACTAAGTGCTCTCAAAAGAAATTAAAGAATTCTCATACTAGCAATTTAAAAGTAAACCTGAAAGCTCTAGAAAAAAAAAAGCAAACATACCAAGAGGAGTTTATGGCAGGAAATAATCAAATTTAGGACTGAAATCAGTTAGAAACAAAGAAAACAATACAAACAATCAAGAAAACCAAGAGCTGATTCTTTGATAAAAACAAGATAGACTAACACTTAGCCAAACTAATAAAGGCAGAGACACAGTATACAAATTAACCAAATCAGAAGTTAAAAGGGAGACATAACAACAGACACTAAAGAAAGCCAAAAAAAAAAAAACCAAAAAAAACATTAGGTTTTATTTCAAAAGCCTGTACGCTACAAAATTTGAAAATCTAAAGCCCAGGGCCAGATGGTTTTAGTACAGAATTCTACCAGATTTTCATAAAGAGCTAATACCAATACTCCTCAAATTATTCCACAAAACAGAATCAGAAAGAACACTGCCAAACTTATTCTTTGAGGTCAGTTACCCTTATACCTAAAGTACACAAAGACTCAACAAAGAAAGAATCACAGACCAATTTTCCTTATGAGTATTAATGCAAAAATACTCAATAAAACACTCACAAACCGAATCAAAGAACATATCAAAACATCATTCCAACATGATCAAAGAGGCTTGATCCCTGGGATGCAGGGATGATTCAATATATGAAAATCCATCAACATAACCCACCATATAAACATACTGAAAGAACCCACAAGATCTTCTCATTACATGCTGAAAAAGCCATTGACAAAATCTAATGTTCCTTCATATTAAAAGTGTTGGAGACATCAGGGGTACAAGGTGCATAGCTAAACATAATAAAAAGCAACATATAGCAAGCTAATAGGCAGCATCAAATCAAATGGAGAGAAATTTAAAGCAATTCCAGTAAAATGATGGACGAGACAAGGCTGCCCATTCTATCCATATGTATCCAACATGGCACTTGAAGTACTAGTTAGAGCAGTAAGATAACTAAAGGAGATCAAGGGGATGCAAATTGGAAAGAAAGAAGTCCAAGTATGGGTATTTGAAGATGATATGATAGTATATATGAGTGACCCCAAAAATTCTACCAGAGAACTCCTACAGCTGATAAACACCTTCAGCAAAGTGGCTGGATACAAAATCAACTAAAAAAAAAAAAAATGAGTAGCTGTCAGGAGCCATCTAGGAAAAGCTAAAAAAGGCTAACAGGTGATCTTCCTGAGATGGCTTCACTGCGGACTGCAATGAATGAGCGCTTGCAGGCAAGGACCAAGGTATGACATTTTCAGGATTTGATTCCTGCTATTGATATGATTTTCTGGTCAATATTAAATTAATATATAATCCATTGTCATTATCTCACCCTATTGGGTAGATTTTCTGCAGATCAACGAAGATGTACTGTCATGTAGTGATTCTATATAAACAGATGATTTCTTAATTCATAATGATGATTCTATAAGAGTTCCTGTAATTATAATTATTAAGCCCTTTATAATCAGCCTTCTTCTGTTATGAAAACTGCAATTAGAACTCTGCCAGTCTTCACGTGGCATGAGTTAATTGCTTCTGGGATAGAAAACAGGTATGTACAACTTAGAATATTTTCCTTAGGGCTGTAAAACAATTAACCAAACGTTATAAAAGGGAACAAATAATTTATTGTAGGTGCAAGATTAGAAAATAAAATGTTGACTGGATTTATGTATACAAAACTTCATTGTTAACTTAGACATGATAATTATAGTTTTTAACTTTCAATGAACCTGTGGAGCTAATAACAGAAAATGAATGTCTGTTACATAACTACTCTTTTTTTTTTTTTTTTTTCGAGACAGGGTTTCTCTGTGTAGTCCTGGCTGTCCTGGAACTCACTCTGTAGACCAGGCTGGCCTCGAACTCAGAAATCCGCCTGCCTCTACCTCCCAAGTGCTGGGACTAAAGGCGTGCACCACCACCGCCCGGCCACATAACTACTCTTAATGGAAACCCATGTAAACCATCTCTGTGGTAACCTTCTCAATCTATTTATGATCTGATTTTATGTTTAAACTTGTGAACTTTTGAAATAGATACCATGTGATCATGTATTCTGAGAAAATATATAAAGAATTGAGAACAACAAGAACAGCAGCATATTAGAATAACTTAAAAATTAATAGAGTAATTTAGAAATTAAGAGGACAGATAGTCAGAGTACATAGTCTGATAGGTTTTCCCCCTTTTTACTTTCTCTTAGACATAAACTAGAACCTTTTAAAGTGTTTTTTTTTCTTCCTGTGAAGCAACTTTTCTCTAGCTGACAAGGAGTTAAACTCTCAGCCTTAGGAGGCTCTGTGGAAAAAAGAGCAAAAGACCACCTTATTTACCCACCCTCCTCCCTGTTGAGCTAGCTGCAGGTATTAATATGTTCAGCTTCTGGCTTCAAAGTAAGTTAGAAATTAAAACAGGTAAAGTAGCTTCTAGAGTCAAAGTAATTTAGAGTAAAAGACAGGCAAACATTGATTATAGAAAGCAACCTTAATCTCCCATAAGACCAAATCCTGTCCCCAAAGATACTCTCTCTGCTACCTTCAAGAGAGAACAGGCGCTCTGGAGCTGGTCTCCACCAAGAGGACCTCCTTTATACAAATGACAAACAGGCTGAGAAAGAAATTAGGAACACAACATGCTTTACAATAGCCACAGTAATATATCACGATATAACTCTAACCGAGCAAGTGAAAGACCTGTATGACAATAATTTCAAGTCTCTGAAGTGATAAAGTGGGGAAGATATCAGAAAATGGAAAGATCTCCCATGCTCATGGATCAGTAGGATTAACAGAGTAAAAATGACCATCTTACCAAAAAATGAACTATAGATTTAGTGCAATTCCCATCAAAATTCCGACACAATTCTTTACAAACCTTCAAAGAGTAATTTTCAACTTCATATGTAAAAACAAAAAACCCAAGATACCTAAAATAATCTTGTGCAGTAAAAGAACTTCTGGAGGTATCACCATTTCTGACTTCAAGCTGTATTATAGAGCAATAGTGATAAAAACTGTATGATAGTGGCATAAAACCAGACAGATTGATCAATGGAATAGAATTGAAGATACATAAATAAATCCACACACCTATGGACACTTGATATTTAACCAGGAAGAGAAAAACAGAGTGGAAAAGGCAGAGTGTCTTCAACAAATAATTGGTGCTGGCCTAACTGACTTCATGTAGAAGAATATAAATAGACCCCTATCTCACTCTGCACAAAATTCAAGTCTAAGTGGATCAAAGACTTCAAAATAAAATTGGACAGACTAAATATAACAGAAGAGAAAGTGGGGAATTGCCTTGAACTCATTTGCATAGGAAACAAATTCCTGAACACAATGCCAATAGCTTAGGCACTAAGATCAACAATTAATAAATAGCACCTCATGAAACTGAAAAGCTTCTGTAAGGCAAAGGACACTGTAAATAGGACAAAACTAACTTACAGAATGAGAAAAGATCTTTGCCAACCTTACATCTGACAGAGGACTAATACCCAAAATATATATTAAAAAACTCAAGGAATTAGACACAAATAATTCAATTTAAGAAATGAATTTAGTACAGAGCTAAAAAAAAAAAAAAGAATTATTAACAGAGGAATCTCTAATGGCTGAGATGCACTTAAAGAAAATTTCAAAGTCCTTAGTCATCAGGGAAATGCAAACCAAAATGACCATGAGATTTCATCTTATACCCATCAAAATGGCTAAGATGAAAAATTCAAGGGACAGCACATGTGGGCCAGGATGTGGAGCAAGGGGAACGCTCCTCCATTGCTGGTGGGGGTACAAACTGGCACAACCACTTTGGAAATCAATTTGATCATTTCTCAGAAAATTGGGAATAATTCTAGCCCATGACCAAACTATACCATTCCCGGACATATATCCAAAAGATACTTTTTTTATACCACAAGGACACTTGCTCAACTATGTTCATAGTTGCTTTATTATAGTAAGAAACTGGAAACAATCTAGGTGTCACTCAACTGAAGAGTTGATACAGAAAATGTGGTTCATTTACACAATGGAAAACTATTCAGCGACTAAAAACAAAAACATGAATTTTGCAGGCAAATGGATGGAAGTAGAAAATATCATTTTGAGTGAGATAACTCAAATCCAGAAAGATACATATGGATTTGTACTTATTTATACATGGACATTAGCTATAAAGTACAGAATAAGCATAGTACAATTAACAGACCCAAAGAAACTAAGTATAATAAGGAGAGCCTATGGGAGGCTCTCACTCTGAAGGGGAAACAAAACAGTCATGGAAGCTGGATGGATGGAGGGAAGTGAGTAGGAGATGAGGTGAGGAGGGAAGCGGGTATGTTGATCATATGTGGGAAAAGGGGGTATTAGAGAGGGAAAGGCAATCAATGGGGGGCATCTCTGGGAGTTGCTGGTGACCTAAGTCAGGGGAGGTTCTAGGGAGTCTATGAGAAATGACCCTAGCAGAGACTCCTATCTGTGAAATATGGAGTCTGAAGTGATCACCTCCTGTAGCCAGGTGGGACTTCCAGTGGAGGGAGGAAGACATCAACCCATCCACAATACCTTCAACCCAAAATTGTCCTGCCTACAAACATGCAGGGATAAAGATGGAACAGAGATTGAGGAAATGGACAGCCAATGACTGGCCCAACTTGAAACTCATTCCATGTTAGAAAGCCAATTCCTGAGAATACTAATGATACTCTGCTATGCTTTCAGAAAGAAGCTTAGCATACACTGTCTCCTGAGAGGCTTCATCCAACAGCTGATAGAAACAGATGCAGATACCCACAGCCAAACATCAGGCAATGCTTTGGAAGATTTGTGAGTGAGTGGGGAATAGAATTGAGTGAGCCAGAGGGGTCAAGGACATCACAAGAACACCTTCAGAGTCAACTAACCTGGGCCCATAGGAGCTCACAGAGATTGAATAACCAACCAAAGAGCATATAGGGGCAGGTCCTAGCTCCCCTACACACTTGTAACAGATGCTCAGTGTAAGAGGAGCTAGGGTGGGAGGAGTAAGGAGAGGAAGAGGAGGAGTAAGGAGAAGGAAAGGAAGAGCTAGGGGAGGGAGGGAGAGAGAGAAAGAGAATGGGGGGAGGAGAGAGAGAGAGAGAGAGAGAGAGAGAGAGAGAGAGAGAGAGAGAGAGAGAGAAAGAAATGGAGGCAGATGTTCAAGTGTCCCTGGCAGTCAAAAGTAGTTGGTATGTCTAGGTTGGGTATTGGATTACACTTTTGATTGTATGGGCATCTTGTTATTGAGCATTACCAAACTTATAAAGCTGTTGATTAATATTTAAGCATTAGAGTCTCATTTTTCTACCCAGCCTGTGTGGTTGGTGGGATGGTCTGGGCAATGCCCAGCATTGCCGAGACAGCGTGGAAGATTGGTGGAGCCATCTCCCACGCTGGCATCTTGTGGGTGGCAGGGCTGGTGTTTCTGGCTGGCCATTTCTAGCTGCAGCACGCATGTGGCCTCTGGCCATAGAACATGGCAGCCGAGCTAGGCAGAGATGCCGCAGCATAGATAGTTGGCTTCACCAGAGGCAGCCGATTTTAAATAATTACTGCAACAGCTCAGCTTGGTTTTTATGTGGGTCCCCTAACAATTGGAGCAGGGACTGTCTCTGGCTCAGTTGCCTGTCACTGGATTCCCTTCCCTTAAATGGACTGCCAAGTTGGGTCTTAGTGGGAGAGAGGATGTGCTTAGTCCTATGATGACTGGATGTCTCAGACTACGATGGTACACAAGGGGGCTTCCCCTTCTCATCAGAGAAGGGGCGGGGAAGTGTGGGACTGGGAAGACAAGAAGGCCTGTGGGTGGTGATCAGGATGTAAAGTGAATGAATGAATGAATGAATGAGGAAGGAAGGAAAGAAGGAAAGAAGGAAGGAAAGAAGGAAGGAAAGAAGGAAGGAAGGAAGGAAGGAAGGAAGGAAGGAAGGAAGGAAGAAAAGGAGGGAAGGAAGGAAGGAAGGAAGGAAGAAAGAGCAAGCAAGCAGGCAGGCTGGCTGAGCAAACCATGAAGAGCAAGCCATGAAGAGTACACCAGTAAGCGGCACCACTCCATGACCTCTGCATCAGTTCTAGCCTCTAGGTTCCTGTCTTGAGGTCCTGCCCTGACTTCCCTCAATGATGGAGTGTGACCAGAGAATTGTAAGCTGGAATAACACCCTCCACCCAAGTCGTTTGAGCGATGCTTTATATTGCAGCAGTCGAGGCCTTAACTAGGACATGCACAGTATGGCTGGAGCAGTCTCTACTGGTGTCGTACTTCTGTGTCCACGAAGCCAGAGGTGAGGCTCCCGGGATGTTCATGTAAAGTAGCTCGATGGCTGAGCTCGAGGCTCTAAAGCATTCGTGGGCTTCCCCACCCCACCCACCCCTTTCTTTCCCTTCCTGTTTGGTTCCTTCTGTTCTCTCCCTTTTCTTTCCTGTGGTTCTAGGGATAGAACTGAGGTCCCCACAATAAGCCACTCAAGCATTCTAGCACCAACCTGTATACCAAAGCCCCCTGAAAGAGTTAAAATTTAGAAAATTCTCAAAAAAGTAACCATATTGAACATTCTTAAAGGGAACTATCACGAACACTAAAGAAATGTAGTCATCAACCAAAAATTTTTAAATGAGATTTAAGTAGGCCAATTGTAAATTAGGTGACATTGAAACTGAAAAGATTTTTTTTTAGCCAAAATTTACATTTAAAAATAGATTCATGGGGCTCCAGAGATGGCTCAGTGGTTAAGAGCGATTGCTACTTCCTTACAGCATCCAAGTTGGGTTCTCAACACCCACACTAGTGACTGACAGCTACTAATAGCTCCAACTGCAAGCGATCTGACAACCTGTACATATATGTGTATACATACATGTACACACATATACACATAAATAAAAAATAAATGCTTAAAAACATATTCATAACTTCATTTAAAATCCAGTATTTTAGTAGAACTTTAAATCCCATGAATACTGCATCGACTCACATAACTTTTGGTCCCACCAAGCTCTGAAGGAATTCTTCTCTATGTCCAGTTAAAAAATTTTAAAAAAGCAGCATTTCTAAGCTATCAAGCCAATAGCTTTAAAATGAATTTTGTAAATACCATCAACAGATGTTCACGGTGTACCATCAACCTTAACGGACCATCCACCTTAAGGGAATTTCCCGATGACATAAGACCACAGCTTACAATGGCCTATAGTGTTTACTGTGATTGACAGCCGTTGTGGGACCTTCGTAAGAGCAAATTGTTGCTGTCAGAACTAGAGCCCATCTATTTTAAAAACCATTTTGTTACCCACTCATGGAATTTGAAGTGTTATCTTAAATTCTGGATAACATTTTATCATTAGGTGACCGTTGGCTATTGGCTACTGACAACATTAGATGCTGGTGACTGTTGGCTATTGGTAACATTAGATGACAATGGCTGTTAAGAAGTGATGTCCTACTTTCCTCAGAATCTATAGCCCTAAGGTCAAACAGAAGCGTGACAGCAGGAACTTCCCATCGTCCTGGCCTCAGCACAACTGAAAACCCCTGTTTCTGATTGCATCACTATGTGTATCCTTTAAGTCCTAGGCTATTATCCAATCAGAGTCCCAACACAGGAGGTGATCACTGAAAAGTGATTAGTTTCAGCTACAACCAGACCTTTCTTTAACATTTCTTTCATTCTCATTAATAGAAAAGAAAGGGAAACCAAAAGAGAGCCGAAGTCCTGTGACTTTCCTCTGATATACACAGAGAATTGGACCCCATGAAAGAGTTTCCAGTCCCTGTCCCTCCCCTTCCCCCTCCCCCTCCCCCTCCCCTTTTCAGTCCCTGTACTACAGAACCACATGATTCTGATCTGACTTGATTCTGGCAGTCAAGCCTAAAGGCTGAGAAAGGCATGAAGAAAACACTCAAAACAGCTGAGAAACATTCTCACCAAAATGTACCCAGGTCGTTACAAACTCTTATTTTCTAGGGTACCATGCCTGACGTACACACGTACACACACACACACACACACACACACACACAGATGCACACACACAAGTTCACTTAAACAAGGCATCACTGGAACTACTCCGTGACTTCCCAACGCACTGGAGCTATTTCGAAATGACTATAACATAAATAGAATCAGAGTCGTTGACTTCACTAACTTCCTTTTAAGGACAGCCATGAGTTTGAGCGTTATAAAGCAGCAAATTTTGAGAGCATTGCCAAGGCACCCAAGAGGAATCAAAGAAGAAGGAGTTTGTCAAGCTTTCAATCCGTCCTCTGTTTTTTGTTTCTTTTTCTCAGGTTCTAAGAGCAGTAATAGTTAAAAAGTAAAAGCCCTAGAAGCCAACTAGTAAATGTTAATCTGTATTAACAAGCTAATTCAGGTTCAGCTGTCAAAACCACAAAGAGAATAAACAATGAAAACTATTAGTTGTGTCTCAGTGAACTATCAAATATGCCTTTCAATGCTATAAACTCAATCACTTAATTGTTTGAAAGAGTTAACTGGCAGAGAAGCAGCTATGACTCTCTGTCTATTTATGCCTCTGCCCACAGGCCATTTTCCAGGCTGAATAGTTGAATGCAGTACTGCAAACTCTTAAACCATCAGAAAGAAAGTAGAATATTGCCACCAGAGAACGTTTCCTACGGGACATACTAGCACCCCCTCCTTATGTATGCTAACTTTTACCAAGTTTGATTTATAGGAGAAAGAAAAAAAAAATGCTTTGCAAACTTATTGAATACTTTTTTCTGTCTCCGAGGGCTGCGTGTTCTTAGCTAAAATAGGCTCATTTTTAGCAAACACAGGGGCCAAAGAAATATTTAGTTCACTCACTCCAACGGTAAACAGGAAGGCAACCACTTACTCGTCCTTTGTGCCAGCATTCCACTATCTCCTCGTCAGTGTTCTTGCCTTCCAGGAGGGTGAGCTGCTGGGCCCAGGTTTTCAGAAGGGTGCTGAGCTGTTCCAGGGCCTGCTCGAGTTGGGTCACCTGGCTGGAGAACTCCTGCTCCGAGAGAGCCATTTCACTGACCAGATTCTCCAGGCTGCTCTGTGCTTGGAAGAGGCTGTCTTCCCACTGCCTCCAGTCGGCGCGCAGGGCCTGCATCTCCGAGTTTATAAGCTCACACCCACCGGCAGCTGTGTTCTGTTTCACAGCTGGGGCCAGCAACTCCACTCTGCTTAGGCGGCCTGCCCCGATCTCTCTGGAATCTATCAGCTCCTGTAATGGAATATTGCCATGGAAACCAAGGAGGCCCTTAGTCACTAGGGCTACCAGTTTTCAACATGTGGGCTGATCGAGACTCTGTCCTGCTATGAAGTTTGTGCAAATGTATACGGGGAACGGGAGTCAGTCGTTGCATCTATAGTCTCCTGAGATATATTAGCAGAAATCAGTCTCATGAGTGTCTGACTTATTGCAAAATCATGCAGGGCATCTCGGTGTCCTCACTGGCTGGACAGGGTCTACTTAGATATGTGGAAGTGTGGTGTTCAGCTCCTATAGACCTATAGACTAAAAAGAATCCTAGGAAGCCTTATTCCCCCTCATGTGGATGGACAAATGAACTGTGTCCTGTCTGTAGTCTCTGATTTTCATCATCTTCCATAGAAGGGTGTCTTAAATCTCATTTCATCCCTGCTGGGAGTCAGGCTGACCCACAGCAAGAAGAGAACTAGCCCGCCTCAATTGCAGACATTTCTGTACCTAAGGAGGCATTTTTATGGGCACTGAAGTTAACAATTCACAGACGAACGTAATTGAAAGTTTAAAGCAAGCGCTAGCCTGGGTTTGTTTATTGCTGGTGTTTCTGCCTGGGGGGGGGAGGGACTCACTAGAAATGTGACAATTCAGATACCATGTTTAGTGCTAAGGCTGACACAGAAAAGGGACTTTATGATGTAATTAGAATATTCATTGTGAAATAGGTAAGTCAGGTCAGATTCTTAAAAAAATCAGTGCTTCTAATGACATTTGTTCTTGCTAAAATGGTCATCTGGTGCATACACACTTATAACACATGTTATAAGTTGCTAAGGCTGGATTTTTGTCAGTATTAATGCAAAAGTATGTCTTCAGTCCTGGGTAGGTAGAAAAGAAGGAGATTATTAGGTATAGAAATAAGAGGAGGAAGAGGAAGAGGAAGAAGAGAAGGAGGAAGAGAAGGAGGAAGAGGAATAACAAGACCAATTACAAGCTAACCACAGAAAAGCAGGGCGCTGAGTTCATACGTGTATCATGGATGTGTGAAGCAGAATGGGTATTTTAACTAGTCCATATAACATGCTTTGCATTTCACTTAATTGCTCTGAGGTCAGTCTGTCTTCTCACATGTACAAACAATAGAGGCACACTTTGGTGTAGATCATTTACAGTGCCAAATTATATGTCGGTCAAAAGCACAATAATGTGAGAAGTAATTTTGCACATGTGTTCGTGTGTTCTTACACACCGTAATTTATGTGTATGCAGCCAACCTTTCTTGGCAGCAGGATTCTAAAAGTCATCTTTGTTTACCAGTACACAGAGTGGTTAAAAAATCGAAAACTTATAGCTTAGAAAGTGCCACATCTAACAAGAATGTTCTAGAATATAATATTCAACCTTACGAACGTTTTCAGAGTTGGACTTCGAAGAGTCTGCTGTCAAAGGTCACTTTCCTCCATTCCCTCAGATTCATTACCTCGGTTTCCTTTGGCGTGAGAACAGGTCTGTGCTTGCTGACTCTGGTTCCATTCGCATGGATTATCTTTGTGTTAGGGTCTGCACAAGTGTGTTATGCATGCGAGTATATAGGTGTGCGCAGCTTCTGCATGTGCATGCAGAGATTAGAACAGGACATCAAGAGTCTTCCTCTGTCTCTCTGCTTTGCTTTCTTGAGTTCAGATATCTCAAAAAACCAGAAGCTCACAGTTTTTGTTCGGCTGACAACCACCTGTGTCCACTCAACAGTGTTGGGGTTACAGGCTCCCAGTTATGCCCAGGTATTTACATGGGTGCTGAGAATTAAGATGTGAGACTACATGTTTGTAGAGCAAGTGTTCCTATACAGGGAGCCATCTCCTCAGCCCTAATCCAGATCTTCAATTAGGGCATTGTAATCGACTGTGCCTTAAATTGGATTTTGCATAGGTTTTCTTGTCATGTATTTGAACTCTTTACACACACACACATATGCACCCACGCACGCACACACGTGCATGTGCTCATGCCTCCATCCATGCAGGCGTTGTGCTTCCACATCACATATTCTGAGTGATGGATCCTGCAGGATGGTTGTGGTCTGAGGGTCAAAGGGCAGGAGTGGTACTTTCTTTACCTCCTCAAAGGTTTTTCAAATTAACTTTTCACAAGCTTGATTTACCACTGCTGGTTCCTCTTCTTTGCCTGCCATTCCTTCCTAAATCCATGCAACCTGGTAGGCGCATCTCTCCCCTGCTGTGGAAATGTCTTTCAGGCTTGCCAAAGAGCCCAACTGTCAGACCTAGAGGCAACCTTCAGTGTCAGCAGGGACAGGGACCGTGCATTTCTCCTCTTTTGTCCTCTCTTTCAAAACTCGGTTAATCTTTAAGCACAGCTGGGTTTGGGAGTTATGACTCTTATTCTTTTCGCTAGATATGTCATAGATCCGTCCTGTCCTGGGACTTCAACTCCAGACTATGTGGTAGTAGTTGATATTATGCCTCTTCAAATGAGCTTCCTGACCTTAAACAATGATGTCAGAAGTCAGTGCCTCCTGGACTTTACTTCCCCCTGGTGGTGCAAGTTTGACCTGCTCATCACTAAACTTCACATCGCAGGCTTCTTACTCTATATGTACCTATGTTCCCTAAGTACGGTCTCCATTAACTTGGTGTAAAGACTTGTTTGTTTGTGTCCTTGATTATTTATTTTTATTGATTTTTAAAATTTCTTTTGATACAGGGTTTCCCAATGCATTCCTTACTGGTCTATGACTTACTGTGCAGACCAGGGTGATGTTGAACCTGTGGGAGTCCTCTTGGCTCTCGTCTTAAGTACTCACGTGTGTGGCATCATGCCTGGCTTACGCTTGACTTTGGCACTCCATCACAAACCAATCCCTCCCTTTCCCAAACTCACTGAACTTTCTTGTTGAGCGCACTCCATGGCCAGGCATGATGCTCAAATATATATATCTGTCTCAATTTGGCCTCCAAAGCACCTTAGTGCTGGTTCTGGAAATTTATAGAATTTTTTTAAAAAAATTCTTTTCTGTATTTCCAATGAGACTTGAGGGCCTTGACCAAAGTGACTTTTCCAAAAACATAGCTAGAAAGTCAGGAGATGAAAGATGCTATGGAATGCCCTTTGGCTTCAGAGCCTAAACTTGAAAAGACTTTTATGCTCTTGGCTACACTGGTTTTGTGAGCCCGGTAGGGTACAATTTTCTGAGTCTTTCCGACTACAGTAATATGCACATCTGCATATAGAAACACATACAGGCAAGGCCACAATTTGCTCATAACTGAAACTAAATTTCTTGCAATTATTTTCTTAAACTTTGTGTTTAGAATTACTGATGCAAGGAATAATAAAGCATCAACCAAAACCAGGAAGAAAACATTAAAAACAAACAAACAAACAAACAAACACACCCCAGAATCTTATCTACCAAGTCTTTATCACAAATCTGCCACCGTACTGAAGATCCTATGGATCAACACAGAAAAATGTCGGCCCGGGTGCTCACCTTAAGTTTCAACAGCTTTTTCTGGGTAGCTGATGAATCCCCAGATGTGTCTGACCACCGGTGAAGCTCTTCCTTGGCTGAGTGAAGCCAATCTGTGAATTCCTGGACAGCATCTAAATACATGAGGTGGTCTTTCACAAGGTCCTCCACTGTTCTCATTTTCTCCTAGTTAACAGAGAAAGCGTGTGAGCAGTAGTAGTCACTGAGAAAATGAGATTGTGAAATGACACTCGATAGAGGTTTGCACGTAGCTCAGAAGACTTCAGTTTTACTCTTGGATTCCCTGTGAGTTTAATATCTTATAAAGAAGCCATTACTTGGGAAGCAAAGCCAGGCCAGTCTCTGTGAGTATGAGGTCACCCTAGTCTACATGGGGAACTCCCAGGGCAGCCATGAATGTACAGTGAAATTTTGTCTCAAAAGAAGAGAAGAAAGAGAGAAAGAAAGCATAAGTCTAACACTGCAGAGTTTTGAGAAAAACTATTTTCCTCAAGTCTAGAAAGTTATAGTTTGTAGCACTGCATAAAGAGCCATGCTTAATAAATGCTGACTAATAGCTCTCACAAATTAATTAATCATAACTATTATAATTAACACGGTTACCATTATCATTAGTTATAACAACATTTTCCAATGCACTAAATCCTTTCTACATCAGCAGGAGATGCACCAGCTAAGAGACAGGCTAATAACACTCCAAAGCGTACATTCAAAGAAAGTTAGGGCTCAGAGTTCAAACTTGCATCTTTCTGACTCAAAGATAAAAATAAGGGTAAACAAACATCTATGTTGACAATGACAGCGCTGACAACTCAGAGTTCTCAAAAGGCAAATGAAAGGAAGGGGACACAGGCACAAATCCCAGCTCATTCACTTCTATAGCATTCACAAGTATGTAAAAGCAAATTATATATATGGAATTCTTTTCAATTTCTGAAGATTCCCAAATATATATTTATACGTATTATATATATACACACTTATTATACATATATATACTTATACTTATATATACACACATATATATATACATATATATATATTCTTATTCATACACACACACACACGGCTAGAGTTTAGAGACTAAGAAAATGTAAGTGTGATGGTTTGTATGTGCTCGGCACTATTAGAAGGTGTAGCCATGATCCAGTAGGTGTGCCCTTTTTGGAGCAGGTGTGGCACTGTGGCTGTGGGCTTTAAGACCCTCATCCTAGCTGTCTGGAAGCCAGTATTTTCCTAGCAGCCTCCAGCACCAGGCCTGCCTGGATGCACCATGCTCCCGCCTTGATGATAATGGACTGAACCTCTGAACCTGTAAGCCAGCCCCAATTAAATGTTGTCCTTATAAGACTTGCCTTGGTCATGGTATCTGTTCATAGCAGTAAAACCCTAACTAAGACAATAGGTTTTGTTACTGGATAAATAAAATAAACTCAATTCGTCTACACAGTTGGAATCTGAGAAGTAAGAAAAGTCAGATTTAAAATAACAAACGTAAATGCAGGGGAAACACAGACTACCAGCTGATGCTCCGTCTTGAAAGAAAAATGGGTGAGTCTAATGATACGGATAATAAGGACAAAAATAAAAAGTAGAGAACCTTGCCAGGGCTGCAGAGAGCAGTGACTGGGGATCCTCATGTTTGTTTGTAAGTTAGTCTTTAGGCTAGCATACACAGTAATGGACTCTGTCATAGCACCTTCATACACATGTATCATTACACGTTTCTTTCATTCTCCTCCCCCATAGCCCTCCCACATGTCCTCCCCCTCAGTTTGCCTGATCCCCTGACTTCTGTGTTCCCATTTGTACTCCCTCTATTTCCTTCTATTCTGGAAAATGATCTTTATGGGACCCCTGTCCACATAGCTTCAGACCAGCCAGATCCAGTAATCCAACCCATGTGAAGTTCCTTACCTGCGCTATGAAGCTTTTGAATCTAAAGCATCTCACCTTGGCCACGGTCATTATGTCCTGAAATTGTGTCCTCAGTTCCTCCTGGCCAGCCTCTTTGAAGGACTCATCCTGGGTCTTCTGGTACAGCTCCCTGGACTTTGCTGCGAGATGCTGCAGAGCTCCTGTGTGGTCCTCCGCCTCGGACACAATGGACTGAAAGTGGTCCAGCAAGGAAAATTTCTCCTTGAGCCCCGGCTGCAGCTGTAAAGGATGCTCTACTTTCTGGTCCACTGACTCCATCCACTGCTCCAGCTGGTTTTTCTTCTCCAGATAGTCATTCCATTGGTCAATCACAGACTCCAGAGTGCTGGAATAGGGGTCACACACTGTAAAACTGAGTTTCAATTGTGTTTTGGTGTCTCTACCAAAACACAATTATAGGGCCAAGGGATCTATCTGTTTAAAGTGCTTTGCTGAGTATTATTGCAATGAAATATTGCTTTGAGGGTAGGGAGAAACTTTTTTTTTATCTTCCATAATTAGAATATGATTTCTTCAAAAAAGTTAACTTTAAATTAATTAGTTAATTAGTTAAAATTTTAATTTAAAGGTAGAATTTTAAGCAAGCTGCTGTCGTGCATGCACACACGTGTGCGCGCGCACACACACACACACACACACAACCTAGACATATATCTTTCAAATGCTAATTGTCTCAAGTGAACAGATAATTCATATATTATACTGTGGTTACAAAAGTCAGCACTACACTATTAATTAAATTCTGCTTAGCACAAACCAATTCTTAAATTTTCTTGTGCAAAGTCTATATTACTAATATCAGATGTAGTTACTTATTCACTCACAGCTAAGTTTGAGGTGTTTTGCCCAGGTAAATAATAGTTTAATACTATGCACACATAAAGGCCAATTTTTTTTGTGTTAAACCTGTGACTGAATGAAGACTCAATGTATTTATGGGAAATATAGTCACAAATTAACAGTCAGGTCACCAGATTTCCTAATAGAAAAATAAATGGTCTCCAGAATGACATAAGAAAAGGCTTCTATTATTAAACTTTATGATAATCTCCCCTCATCTCTCCCCTCCACTCCTCCATCCCTTTCTCGTCTCTATCCTTCCCTCTGTCTTCCTTGTTTCACTCCCTTCTTACTTTCATCCTCTCTCTCTGTCATCCCTCCCCCCCCACCACCACCACTCAAACTCAAGACCTATAGCTTGCTAGGAAGTAATTAACAGACCAGAACACAGACTATCCTACATTCACGCTGAGTGAATGCCCCTAGCATCTCTTGCTTAGTAACCCGCTTTTCCCTAATCAGGATAACAGAGTCAATGAACTTCCATCACTTGTTCAAATTGTTTCTTCTGTATTAGTATGTATCAGTATTCTGTATTGGTATGATCATGTAGTCTCCTAGAATCCTATCATATCAGACTCATAGGCTCATAGAGTCCTATCCTTCCTGAGAGTTTCTGAAAAGTCTAAATCAATGTCATACTCTGGAAGCCACCAAACACACTTTCTTCTGCCACATCTCAGAGTCTTTTGAAAACTCTTGGTAATACAGTCTGAGTCAGAGCCTCTGGAATGTGTACTTCTCCGCAGCTCTGATCTCCTAGCAGGCAAAAAGGATTTATCTTGGCTTTTTTTTTTTTTTTTTTTTTTGCCATAATCATTGCAACAAGGAAACCACCCAGCCTGTAGCTGTCAGATTTAATTTCTTGCCAAAATAAGAGTCAGAGCTCTGAATCTGTTTCGTGGATTTAACATTTTGCCGTAACATCTGAAAAACAAAAAAATCTCCCGCATCCCTACTCAGTTCTACAAAGCTGAAAGCTGGCCCATTGCCAACCACTGGGATGTTATTTATGCTCCACGGCCTACGATAGAATGGGAGAACCCCCCCTCCCCCAGAGGATCTCTCTTTTCTTTGCTGATCACTAGGAGTTATGACAGAGATGCCATGTCCTGTTTGCCTAGAAAGCCACTTTCTCTTACTGTGAAAACCAAGAACTGAAGCAAAGAGGCAAACAAAACCCACACTGATGTTAGATGTCCCTGTACTGCCTGCGTGGTAGGACACAGCTGCTGGGTGTTTTTGGACCTGTGAATGCCATCTTCTGTTTATATATTTGCTGTGGACACTTTGGAACCCACTTCTGGAATCTGGAGATAGTAGAGAACTTCCAGAATATGGATTCTGGGAGATGTTCTAGTCTAATTCTCAGTGGTAGTTATTTATCCAATGAGATAATTGTATATGTACAGATAATTTGAGAGAAGATTCAGGGAAGGTGCAGGCTTCCATTCATAACAAACAAGGACACAATTCTTTTCTCTACCTCTTCATCAGTAACGGACACAGGGCAGGCCTAGGTTCCCTTCCTTTCTTTCCCATCTTTATTCTTTCTTTCCTTTTTTCCTATCAACTAAGATTAATTTTGAAAGCTGTGTTTATTTATAGGGGCATATTGTATTTCAATACATGGATATGTGTTTGAATCAAACTAAGCGCAACATTTCTTGACAAGGTTCATTCAACGGTGAGACTTTCCACTACATTCCCTCCTAGGTTTTTGAATTGTGTGCTACATAATTGTGATCTTTCCTTATCCTGCTGTCTATGGGTCACTGAGGATTCTTTTGCTCCCATCTATCTATATTTGTATGCAGTGAGCATCCATACCTATCCTGTCTCCCTGGCATGTTCTCTGGTCTCTGGTAATCTGTGAACCTCACTGGATCACCTTTATGTTGGGAGCCGACTTTAGTAGAAAGCGGCTGGATCAACTTTGCAGCCATCTGGAACCATATACCCTGATGAAAGACTTGGTTGTCAAAAGCCTATAACAGCTGAAGCACACTCTGATAAATATCTTGTTTATCCCACATAGTTTGTTTTGCTGTTTAGTGACCTCAGCTGTATGGTGCACGTGGTAAAATGTTTTCACCTGTGTTCTCCTACTTGTGTATATAAATACCTCAGAATTCCCTTCAATAGGAGAGACTTGAGAAAATAGAAGAGAGACTTGAGAAAATAGAAGAGACTGAATCACACCCTGCCTTGTCTTCATTCTTTGTGTCTCTTGCCCCAAGAGCCACACTCTCTCTTGACCAGAGCACTTAGCCCCAAAGCGTTGAGGCAAAAGTGTTGAGGAAAAGTGTTGAGGCAGAGTGTGGGCCACAACATTAGTGGTGCCTGAACAGGGACTCCAGTAAGCAGGATACAGTGGAAGACACCCTGCGCTGGAGAACCAGTGGATTGACAGAGTCTCAATGTTAGAGCTCCAGTAAGCGGGATACAGTGAAGGACACCACGGGAATTGGAAGCGGTCATCCTCACTCCTGGGCTGGAGAACTAGTCGACTGACGGAGCTGGCTGAATTCGGAAGTGAAACAAAGGTGATTGCATAGTAACAAAAACGGGGCAAGAAATAAGTAAGCAAAAACAGATGAAAAAGGTTTTAAAGATGCAAGGAGTAAATTGCAGGCTGCTCTGAGTCAAGAGAGCCAAACAGATAGATAAAGGTTATAATAACGAAAATGGGGCAAGAAATAAGTGAGTAAAAACAGATGAAAAAGGCTTTAAAGACTCGAGGAATAAATAGAAGGCTGCTCTAGACAGAGAGCTAAGCAGAATGATAATGTTAATTGATTTAACTTTCAAAATGGGTGTGATTCTGAGTTGTATAATATTTTTCTGGATAAAAACTCAATGTAAAGGTTTTTCTGGTTACTGGCTTAAGGAAAGGTTAATTTGGAAAAAAAAGGTTTTTCTATGAGTTTTCTGATGAGGTCATTAAGGTAGTAGTTATGTCTTCCAGAATTATATGGATCAGACATGACAGAGGTAGGCCTCCAGAACACTAGATTTCAGAGAATCAAAATAATTATCTTGATACTAAACCTTGTTTTGAGATTTGTATATTGCAGAATACACAGCTTTGGAGAATGAATCTTATCACCTGCATGTTCACTGATGCCCTGGACTTCCAGCTGGATGCAGTTAAGACAGACTTCAGATGCTTATCAATTTACCCTTCCCCTCATCCCTCTTCTAATATCTCAACGCCCATGTTCAGCCTGAAGAAGTTAATGAGGAGTTGGCTCCCCAATTCCCTGGACTTGGGGACTGAGTTGGTTAATATTAGGCTGTCTTTATCTGTATAATTGTTACTAAGCTAATGCAAAATTCAAGGATTTCATTGGTATAAATTTGTGGGTACAAGGCTTAGACCTTTCACTTCTCCAACAGGGGAAGTTGTGTGTTGCCTTAAAGAGTGTTGCTTTTATATCAACGGTTTAGATATTAAGTCTCTTGTCTTTCGGGTTCATGCTGTTCAAACTGATGGCTTTGGTTCGGCAACAGATAACAAATGAAACCCATACAGGTCCGCTATTACAGGCTGGAAGTAGGGGACTCTGAAACCTCTGTCATCAAGATTGACGAGGATTAACCCCTAATTTACGCGCTAAGCCGGATAGCCAATGACAGGTAAGAGAGCATATCAGAGACCCTTGCCCCTAAAATAAGGGAGGCCTCACCATCTTAAGTGAGGCTGGAGTCCTTTGTTCCAACCTAGGACAGGCACGGTTTCCGTAAGTTTTCCCAGCCTTCCCTTTTGAAAAAAATTTAAAAAGGGGGACCTGTTGAGAGCCGACTTTAGTAGAAAGTGGCTGGATCAACTTTGCAGCCATCTGGAACCATATACCCTGATGAAAGACTTGGTTGTCAAAAGCCTATAACAGCTGAAGCACACTCTGATAAATATCTTGTTTATCCCACATAGCTTGTTTTGCTGTTTAGTGACCTCAGCTGTATGGTGCACGTGGTAAAATGTTTTCACCTGTGTTCTCCTACTTGTGTATATAAATACCTCAGAATTCCCTTCAATAGGAGAGACTTGAGAAAATAGAAGAGAGACTTGAGAAAATAGAAGAGACTGAATCACACCCTGCCTTGTCTTCATTCTTTGTGTCTCTTGCCCCAAGAGCCACACTCTCTCTTGACCAGAGCACTTAGCCCCAAAGCGTTGAGGCAAAAGTGTTGAGGAAAAGTGTTGAGGCAGAGTGTGGGCCACAACATTAGTGGTGCCTGAACAGGGACTCCAGTAAGCAGGATACAGTGGAAGACACCCTGCGCTGGAGAACCAGTGGATTGACAGAGTCTCAATGTTAGAGCTCCAGTAAGCGGGATACAGTGAAGGACACCACGGGAATTGGAAGCGGTCATCCTCACTCCTGGGCTGGAGAACTAGTCGACTGACGGAGCTGGCTGAATTCGGAAGTGAAACAAAGGTGATTGCATAGTAACAAAAACGGGGCAAGAAATAAGTAAGCAAAAACAGATGAAAAAGGTTTTAAAGATGCAAGGAGTAAATTGCAGGCTGCTCTGAGTCAAGAGAGCCAAACAGATAGATAAAGGTTATAATAACGAAAATGGGGCAAGAAATAAGTGAGTAAAAACAGATGAAAAAGGCTTTAAAGACTCGAGGAATAAATAGAAGGCTGCTCTAGACAGAGAGCTAAGCAGAATGATAATGTTAATTGATTTAACTTTCAAAATGGGTGTGATTCTGAGTTGTATAATATTTTTCTGGATAAAAACTCAATGTAAAGGTTTTTCTGGTTACTGGCTTAAGGAAAGGTTAATTTGGAAAAAAAAGGTTTTTCTATGAGTTTTCTGATGAGGTCATTAAGGTAGTAGTTATGTCTTCCAGAATTATATGGATCAGACATGACAGAGGTAGGCCTCCAGAACACTAGATTTCAGAGAATCAAAATAATTATCTTGATACTAAACCTTGTTTTGAGATTTGTATATTGCAGAATACACAGCTTTGGAGAATGAATCTTATCACCTGCATGTTCACTGATGCCCTGGACTTCCAGCTGGATGCAGTTAAGACAGACTTCAGATGCTTATCAATTTACCCTTCCCCTCATCCCTCTTCTAATATCTCAACGCCCATGTTCAGCCTGAAGAAGTTAATGAGGAGTTGGCTCCCCAATTCCCTGGACTTGGGGACTGAGTTGGTTAATATTAGGCTGTCTTTATCTGTATAATTGTTACTAAGCTAATGCAAAATTCAAGGATTTCATTGGTATAAATTTGTGGGTACAAGGCTTAGACCTTTCACTTCTCCAACAGGGGAAGTTGTGTGTTGCCTTAAAGAGTGTTGCTTTTATATCAACGGTTTAGATATTAAGTCTCTTGTCTTTCGGGTTCATGCTGTTCAAACTGATGGCTTTGGTTCGGCAACAGATAACAAATGAAACCCATACAGGTCCGCTATTACAGGCTGGAAGTAGGGGACTCTGAAACCTCTGTCATCAAGATTGACGAGGATTAACCCCTAATTTACGCGCTAAGCCGGATAGCCAATGACAGGTAAGAGAGCATATCAGAGACCCTTGCCCCTAAAATAAGGGAGGCCTCACCATCTTAAGTGAGGCTGGAGTCCTTTGTTCCAACCTAGGACAGGCACGGTTTCCGTAAGTTTTCCCAGCCTTCCCTTTTGAAAAAAATTTAAAAAGGGGGACCTGTTGAGAGCCGACTTTAGTAGAAAGTGGCTGGATCAACTTTGCAGCCATCTGGAACCATATACCCTGATGAAAGACTTGGTTGTCAAAAGCCTATAACAGCTGAAGCACACTCTGATAAATATCTTGTTTATCCCACATAGCTTGTTTTGCTGTTTAGTGACCTCAGCTGTATGGTGCACGTGGTAAAATGTTTTCACCTGTGTTCTCCTACTTGTGTATATAAATACCTCAGAATTCCCTTCAATAGGAGAGACTTGAGAAAATAGAAGAGAGACTTGAGAAAATAGAAGAGACTGAATCACACCCTGCCTTGTCTTCATTCTTTGTGTCTCTTGCCCCAAGAGCCACACTCTCTCTTGACCAGAGCACTTAGCCCCAAAGCGTTGAGGCAAAAGTGTTGAGGCAGAATGTGGGCCTCAACACCTTTAGAGATTCCACATCTGGGTGGGATCAGACCATAATGTAACAGCTCTAAAGACTTTGGAATACAACATATAACAAGGACACATGCTTCACTGTGTTCACGGCAGCCTTATTTATAATAGCCAGAAGCTGGCAAAAACCCAGATGTCCTTCAACAGAGGGATGGATACAGAAAATGTGGTACACTTACACAAAGGAGTACTACTCAGCTAGTAAAAACAATGAGTTCATGAAATTTTTAGGCAAAAGGATGGAACTAGAAAATATCCTCAGTGAAGTAACCCAGTCACAAAAAACAAACAACAAACAAACAAACAAAAAAACCAGACATGGTATGCACTCGCTGATAAGTGGATATTAGCCCAAAAGCTTTGAATACCCAAGATACAATTCACAGACCACATGAAGCCCAAGAAGGAAGACCAGTGTGGATGCTTCTGTCCTTCTTAGAAGGAGAAACAAAATACTCATGGGAGAAAATACAGAGACAAAATGTGGAGCAGAGACAGAAGAAAAGGCCATCCACAGACTGCCTTACCCAACGATCCATCCCATATACAAACACCAAACCTAGACACTATTGCAGATGCCAAGAAGTGCTTGCTGACAGGAGCCTGATATAGCTGTCTCCTGAGAGGCTCTGCCAGAGCCTGAGAAATACAGAGACAGATGCTCGCAGCCAACCATTGGACTGAGCACAGGGTCCCCAATGGAGGAGTTAGAGAAAGGACTGGAGGAGCTGAAGGGTTTGCAACCCATAGGAAGAACAACAATATCAACCAACCAGACCCCCCCCCCCGCCCCCAGAGCTCCCAGGAACTAAACCACCAACAAAAGAGTACACATGGAGAGACCCATGGCTCCAGCTACATATGTAGCAGAGGATTGCCTTGTCAGGCATCAATGGGAGGAGAGGCCGTTGGTCCTAGGAAAGCTCAATGCCCCAGTGTAGGGGAATGCCAGGGAGGTGGGAGTGGTTGGGTGGGTGGGAGAGCACCCTCATGGAAGCAGGGAGGGATGAGATAGGGGGTTTCTGGAGGAGAAACTGGGAAAAGGGATAATATTTGAAATGTAAATAAATAAAATATCAAAAAAAAAAAAAAGGCTTCAGAATGGGTTAATGATTGGTCACATGAGAACATTCCCCACTTTGTAGAATTTCAGCTTCCCAAGGCTTAGACACTAAATGCCTGGATATCTGCATCATTGTGCTAACCAGAAAACTCCACACACATCCACCCTACATCACCAGCTCGGTGTGATAACTCCAGAGTGAGGAACAGATGCATGCTTTAAGCTCAATTATTAGCACTACAATTTACTGATAACAATTCCCTGCATATGCCTTTAAACAGCTAAGAGCTATTAAAGAATTGCTTGACTTATTATTAAATATCCTTTAAATATTCTCCACTTAAAATGAGACCTTTCTTAAGCTTGTGTTATGTGCGAGGTTCCATGAGGGACACTGGGTGGAGGTTGTGGGGTTAGAAGAATGGACAAAAATATTTGAAAAGAAAACACAGAAGCAAAGCACACTGACATACCAGCACTAGTCTCTGCCCCATGGGGAATATAGCACAGGCAAAGACAGGCAATGCCTGCACATAACAAAAATAACATACTTGCTAATTCCACTGCAGGCTGCCTAGATGCTGCACCATGACTTTAGGAAACTGATGGGTTTTGTTTGGGCAAATAAGCACTTAGGGAAGATTATTGCACCTTTGCACATGGACAGCAGAACTCATGACATCACTCCATGCCTTTTTGAGCATCTCCAGCTGATCCTGAATTGCCTGCTGACCTTCCTTGTTGCTGCTTTTTAAGGCCTGGTCCCCTTTTCCAATGGCCATATTCAACTTTATTTCTCCTTCGCCTTTCATAAGGAGAATGTCCTGGGGAGGGAGGGGGAGAGAAGGAAATGTCAGTGGGAGTATGAAAACCTGCTATGCTAAACAATGACTGCTTCCTAAAACTAAGAAGCTGAAGTCTGAAGTGAGTTCAGTTCACAAGCATGAAAATCTGAATTTAATCCCCAGAGCCCATATAAAAGAATCCACATAAAGACCTGGACCCTTGGGGATCTCAGAGACTGAACCACCAACCAAAGAACATACACGGACTGGACCTAGGCCTCCCGGATATATGTAACAGATGTGTGGTTTGGTCTTCATGTGGGTCCCGAACAACTGGAACAGGGGGCTATCCCAAAAGCTGTTGCCTGTGTGTGGGGGATATGTTCTTCTAGCTAGGCTGCCTTGTTTGCCCTCAGTGGGAGAGCATGTGCCGAGCCCCACAGAGACTTGATGTGCCAGGGTGGAGGATATCTGGGGGGAGGGGCATTTGCTCAGAGAAGAAGGGGAGGAGGAATAAGGAGAAGAATTGTGGGAGAGGGTGACTGGGAGGTGGGCACTGAGTGGGATGTAAAGTAAATAAGTTAAATTTATTTATTTTTTTTTTTACTTTTTTTTTCTGGGAGTGGTGGCATGTGACTGTATTCTTAGCTCTGGGAGGCAGAGAGAGATAGATATAGGGCTTCCTGGCTGGCCAGCCTAGCCTGCTACAGGAGCTCCAGACTAATGAGACTCTCAAAAACCAATATGTTTGGTGGCTGAGGAATGATAGCCCCACAGGCATGCACATACTTACTTATCCATGCACCTCCTGTTCACCTGCCAAGATAACTAAGGTGGAAATATCTCATCGTAAAATGAAAGAACTAACTTTACATAGACACCAGGCTAGACTATGTATGGTCTATGGGGTCCAAAGACCAGGTTAAATTCTTGGAAAACTTTGGGCTACCAGCCAACTATTACAATTTTGTTGACTGATTTCACTGAACGAAAATTAATTTAGACAAGAACAACACACCTTCAGAGATGATAACTTCTCCCTTCATTGCCTGGTTAACTCCCACTGTTCAAGGTCATGTGACCAGAGGTCTGCCTGCTTTATGTTTACATAGAAGCCCTGTCAGTCCATTCACAGCCCAGACATATGCTTTGCACTAACAATTGACACACTGGTCTCTGACCCCTTGGAACACAGGCACTAACCACAATTTCTACAGTCCCAGCAATGCTCATAACTCTTGTAACAGAGTAAGTACTCAGTGAACTTTGGCAGTTAACTACTAAATGAAACAAACAAAAACAAACAAACAAAACTAAAGCTGTTAAAACAAAAAATGTTCCTTTCCCCAAAAGGAGAATAAAGTTTCTCTGAGTGTTTTACCCATTCCGCCCATCTCCCACATTTTCACTTGACACTTTCCAGATGATGGGGGCCAGTTCTAGATTTGTGCATGGAATCAAAGCAATGGGCAGCAGATGTGGGCCACACATACCTGGATCTGCGACAATCGCCCCTCCAATGTCTCCTTGTTCCCAAGAGTGCTCTCTGCACAAGCCAGCCTGTCTTGCACATCCTTTACCCGAGACCACATGCTCTGCATGGCTTCTTCCAGGGCCTCGTGCTCCTGCAGGGCCAGCTGACAGCCACGCAGCCTCTCCTTGGTTACTCTGAGAAGGTTCTGATAGCTGGTAAGGAGCTGGGTGCTTCGGCGGCCTCCCTTCCCTGCACCGTGGCTTTCTTCGCTGAAAAGCTGCCCTCTCTGGGAGAGCTTGTCAAGGGACTCTCTGGAGAAACACAAATTCTTTTTTTAGTTCCAGGATTCTGGATCCAGGGGAATTAAGAATGACTGTTGACATTGGATCAGAAACCAGACAAGAGCTCATGGCTGATACAACTTTCACATTAAGATGCTGGGGACCACACTGTCTCTTTGCCTTCTTAGCATAGTCAACACCTGTCAGGGAATATGAATCTATTTCTGCTGTATCTCCATCTACATCCCCGCGGTGGAGCCTAGATCTCTCTAGGAGTTCAGTCCAGAAAGTGGGCTCAGCTTCTCCCGAGCATCCTTCCATTTGTGTTTGATAGCCTAACTATGAAAAACTCCCATGCTCCTCTGTAGATGTTACAGTTCGAACGTGAAGTGTCCCCCATTGGCTCAAGGATTTGGACACTCAGTTCCCAGCAGCTGGTGATGTGTAAGAAGTTTGGGACCTGGAACCTTGATAGAAAGAATATGTCACTGGGGTGAGCCTTGACATCTTACAGCCTGGGTCCACTTCCCAGTCACTCTGTGTGACAGGAGGGCTGGCCTTCCCCTCTCCCTCCCACATCTCCCCACTGCACTTTTCCCACCACAATGAACTACATCTCCTTGAACATTAAGCCAGAATCAAGCCTTTCTTCTCCAAGTCTTCTCTGTGGAACGATTTGTCTCAGCAACAAAACAAGTAATTAGCATCTCTCCTTCATGACAATTCTGCTTGCCTGTTACTTTCTGAGCTGCCTCTTCACAACTCAACACAGGCATCCCATCCCTAGGCAGTATCTATGGCAATCAGAGATAGGCAGGAGATGTGTGCAGGACTCCTGTCTGTTTACTCCATGTCTTATTCCTTGAACTATTATACATGTCTATCTGCAGGCTGTGACTGTCTAGAATCTAGGGTGACTGCATCTATCTGCACTCCCAGGATGTAACACAATTGCTAGGCAGAGACAACAGAGGGGGAAGCTGCCTTCAGTTATCATGGTAGAAGCCAATGTGTTCTGTATACCTTGAACACTGAACATACTTGTACCTGAACATAGCTCACACTTTGGAGCTATGTTAATTGGGTCCAGAGGAAAGAAATTCTCAACCCCTGTTTGACTTGGTTGTAATGCACCACCACACTGACCCAAGCCACCTTTATGCTTCTTTCATATATGCACTTGCTCCTCCCAATTATCTGGGCACTTTCTATCAGCCTTTGGTAGACTGAGGCAGAAAGACAATCATCTGGAGGCCAGCCTGATCTACATAGTGAGATCCCAAAAAAACAAAGAAGTAGGTGACAGAGCATGAGAATCTGTGTGAGGAGCTTTCTGTTGCTGCTGGAAGTGGCTGCTTTGTAATGAAAGATCCAAGTGAAACACTGGAGGTCACTTAGCCCCTGGCCTTAGAATACCAGAGAGTGACACTTCAATAATTATGTGCCTATAAATGTTACAATTATTAGACAAACAATGAGGGCCAGGCCTGGTGGTATGCACACTTAAGATCCCAGTGCTGAGAGATGGGGACTGGTAGATGGTATCTCTAGGACTCAGTAGCCAGACAGCCTAGTTTACTTGAATTGTCGCAGGCTGGGGAGGGACCTCCCTAAATAATTAGGCGAATGTGTTCTGAGGAACAACAGCTAAGGTTATCTTCTGGCTGCCATATACACTCATATCCAAGCACATTTGGGGTGAGGGGATAATGAGAGGTGCAAAGAGACAATGAATTTGGTGATGGCCCACTTCCTCCTGTGCGGTTTCAGAGTAGTGACATCAGGAGATGATGTCAGCAGCCTGTGAAGAAATGGAGTCGTGAATAGAAGTCCTCTGCAGAGTACTGAGGAAAGGTGGGTGTGGCTTTGGCTATGTTACATTGTATCTAGACCCGAGTCAAGATTTGGAAAGCAAAATACAGTTTAATTTTGTAACATCTACTTTGTGCTATATTGTAAGTAATCAAGAGCAGATCTAAACTGGTAAACATAGGAGCAGGTTTAGACAAAGTAATACTCACTTTATGTAATTGGCTGTTCACAGATCTTGATCTCTGCTGGGGGCCTGGATGAAGCTCCACAGATACTATGTAATGATTTTAGTCATGCCATGAATTCTGCTGTGCATTTGTTTGCAAATATTTTCTTCAAGACAAGAGGACTGGCACATTGGACCATAAAGAGGACTCAGTGGAAACAGAGAAGGACTGTGGTTTTTACTCCTACTATGATTCCAGTGATTTGTTGGATTAAGCAAGTGGACTCTGTTTTCTGCCTCAGAGACAAACATTGCTCTTCAGAGCTCTCAGTAAGGAGCCCAAGTTCTAGGCTAAGGGGCACTCACCGGAAAGCCTTTGACCTTGCCATAGAGGCAAAATGGGAAAGTTCTAGGAGTGGAGCAAGAATGCAAAGAGCAAAACACTGCAGGTGGCAACAGTGTCAAAAGATAAGGGGACTCAACCCAAGAGAGGAGCTAGAGCAGCATTGAAGGGAGACTGCAGAAGAGGGGGGCCGAGGGAGAGCCAGACCTAGTGGCCACAGCTCTCAGGAACTAACACTATTGTAAGGTTGAGTGAGCCGGATAGGGCTGGAACCTACAATGTGTAAAGACACATGTGGGAGTTGGGGGTCCCAGCTGTATTGTTCTCAGTGTGATTTTGTAGTTTTCTTTGATTAGGTCAGCTTCTATTGGTAGTAACAAATGCAAGGTAATTCCAGAAAGGGACATGAAGTGTTGTTGTTGTTGTTGTTTTGGTGGGGGTTGAGTCTCTATGAAGCATTGGCTGTCCTGGAACTCTCTCTGTACACTACCCTGGTCTTGAACTCACAGAGATCCACCTGCCTCTGCCTCCTGAGTTGTGGTATTAAAGGCACGCACCACCCCAACCCAGCTTAAGTGTAGTATTCTTAGTAAAACCTCTAAGAGCTAATCTTAAGTTAGATAAGGGAGCAGCCTAACCTCTGGAGAAAAGGAAGAGGAAACTAGGCCCACACCTTTTACAGACTACCACGTTGTCATAAGGGACACAGCTGGGTAGTTGAGATATTCAGGAACAGAAGAAACCACTACCAACAAGTAACCAGTAAAATCAGCCAAGGACCAAGCAAGTAACTAACTAGCCCAAGGTATGTGGGCAAATAAACAATCCATTCTGTTTCTGCACCATACCTGGCAGCCAGGAGTTCTCCCAGGAACATCTCAACTTTGTGGATTTCATTTTTCTTCTCAGAAATATGGTGTTTACTCTCCCCCAGGTTTTCTGTGTTTAATCTTTCCTCCATCTCATGGATCCATAGTTTCAGTTTCCTGTGCTGGTCCTCAAAGCTAAAGAGAAGAACGACATCTTAGAAAACTCTCAATATGTCTATTACTGTCCCAACAGCTGGGGTTACTACACCCTCTTTTTTGCAGCAATTAAAGCTTTTGTAAATAGTCCGACTATCTGACTAGCAAGACAGTCTCATCCTACAGATTTCTTTTCTCCCTGGAGCATGGAGTTTCCCCTCTAGTGTCATATTCTCTTTCACCGGTGTGTGTGTGTGTGTGTGTGTGTGTGTGTGTAGATGAGAGTGTGCATGTGCTTGTGCCTGTGTGTATGTGTAACTGATTGGAATCTCAATCCATGAAATTCAATAGCTGTTTTCTATCAAGATTATCCCAACAGAAGTAAATACAACGGGAAAGAAATTGGTTTTAATACCCTGAGTTAGCAGGGTCCGAAGTGGCATACAGTCAGGTCATTTGTAATTACCAGTGGATATAATTCCTTGGCTTTATTTTTTCTTACATAAGAAATTAAGCCAAAGGAGACCTTCAGAAGCAGTCATCAATTATTTCATTAGAATTAATCAGGTGCTTAAGGCAGGACAACATTCATTATAATTTCAACGCACAGTTCAAATACTATTTGTGTCTTCACATGAATTGATCCCACCAAGTGTTTGAAAAGCCCTTCTATGTGTGGTGAAACCCACATTTATTATAACAACTTACCTCCCCAGCTCCGAAACACAGTCCTGGAGAGCCTGCTTATCTTTAAGGCACTGTTTCAGGAAAGCTTGGAATTCTTCATTGGCTTTTGTGATCTGCTCCTGGATGCTGCTAACAGTCTGCTTGGGTAGATGTGCGTACAAAGTTTGTCCTTCCTGAGTCACTGCATCCAGCTTGCTCTGCCCATCACTGAGTGAATCCAGGACACCCTGGAAATCAACGTAATATAGATAGCTGCTGTTATAAGTGGGATTCTTCGTTACAATGCTGAGCTGAGACAATAAGGGGAAAACAAGGCATCGACTAGAGGGAAAAGGTTTAACAAGGCTAGGTTGAGAAGGAATCAGGAATCGTGCAGTTGGCTAAGATCAGGGCTCCTAATTGAGGCAGTGCATGGCAGGAGAGCAATTGGAATCCAGGAGAAATTGAAAACAGTATCTGGATAAGAGTAGAGTCTCAACAGCGTTCCCTTCTCAATGGTTTGCTGTCCTTAACTTCACAGTGTCCTAGCTCCAGCTGCCATCTCTGCTTGTGGTTAGTGTATCAGTTCTGTATCCAGGCAGCTGCTCTGTATTTTCCTTCTCTTGTCTACACTATACAAAGTCCAGTCCTCAGGACTGGGCCTTCCTTTGTTTGTATATACCTCTTCTTTGGAAGATCTGTCCTTGGGCTTCCACAAAACAAGGGAAACCCAGAATTAAATGCTCGTCATGTCTCCCTTGGACTCCAGAATGTTCCTCTACTTGTCACCATGTGGAATTCCACAAGTCTGAATTTACCATCACTCTTGCAAAACCAGCCCTGTGCATGAAACAATAACTCGGTTCTCAATACGGTGGTTTATTGACAGTATTTTATTATCCAGTGGGTCATATGGTTCTCGTGCACCTTAACAGAGAATTGGGACTGGTTGTTTTATGGAGTGTAGGCTGGCCTTAAACCTAAGACCCTCTTGTGTCAACACCCTGAGTGCCGGGATCACAGGCTTGCACCACTATGATGGGTCTCACTGATTTTTAAAAATAAACATTGGTTTTACAATGCATTGTGCTGCATTCAGATAAGTGTCTATGAAAACTTGGACAAAAACCTCACTTGAATCTATTTGTCTGAAAATTCATCTTTACAGTAGCCATCTTCCTAGATGCATATATTTTCCTTAGTCAATAAAACCCAAATAACCTGTAATTGCCATTATTGTTTCTAATCTGAGACACCAAGTAAAGAAGAAGAAGACACAACGTATATTTTTCCTTTAAACATCAGACAACAAACAGTTCCTAGAAGGAAGTTCCTCACTAGTGGTAGAAAATATTTTATAGTTTTGGTTCTACAAAAATTAAAATTAAGTTTCATTTTGAATGACTTTAAAGTATGACCAATGGGTTAAAAATGAAGGGGAGAGGGATCTAGACACTTTTCAGCCTACTTTTGTTTTCTCTATGACTTTTCTTGTTGCCTAATCCCTTCTGACTCAACAGCCCAACTCCATGGTGGGAAGAAGAAAAGGTGGACCAATAATAAGAAGGTTCAGGCAGAGAAACAGTCTGACTCTGCTACAAGGCAGTGGCTGTGTTTGGGATAAGGAAGGGCATCATCAGCATCACAGCATGGGTGTCAGCAACATGGCACCCATACCACCAATATGGCGTCCATATCAGTAATATAGCAGCCACAGTAGCACCACAGCATCCACAGCAGCACCACAGCATCACAGCATCCATATCAGCAACATGGTATCCACATCATCACCACAACATTCATATCAACATATCATCCACATCAGGACCACAGCATCCACATCAGCACTACAGCACCAGAGCATTCATATAATCACCATAGCATCACAGCACCCACATCAGGACCACAGCATCCACATCAGCACTACAGCACCAGAGCATTCATATAATCATCATAGCATCACAGCACCCACATCAGGACCACAGCATCCACATCAGCACTACAGCACCAGAGCATTCATATAATCATCATAGCATCACAGCACCCACATCAGGACCACAGCACCCACATCAGGACCACAGCATCACAGCATCCATATAAGGATATCAGCACCCATACCTGAAGATCGTTGAGCCTGGCTTCAAGAATTTGGCTGTCCCCAGTTAGATTAGAAGATTCTCTGGCTGCTGTTTTTGCTCCTAAAAACCATTCTTGAAATTCTTTCATAGAACCTTTTGAAAATGAAAAAAAAAATAGATAAACCCAAAATGCTGAGTGAGATCTTAGGACAATTGCAGTGAATTATTTCTCTATTCCAGTCCTTTCCTTCCTGCTCTTTAAAACACTCCAAAAATAAAACAATAATATAGAAAATATAACATGATCTGTATCCATGAATATTAATGGTGGAATGGAGAAGTTACCTCAAAGAGACTGAAAAATAATAAAGCACTAGGAATGTTTATTTCCTCTTATTTTCCTTTATTTTGGGAAAGAGTTTATAAAAATTTCAGGAGAAATGTACTCAGGAGTGTTGAAGATATGTGTGCACATGCTGTGTGTGTGCGTGTGCGTGTGCGTGTGTGTGTGTGTGCGTGCATGCACATGTATGTGGAGGCCAGAAGACTGCAGCCGCTGTTTTCCTCTGTTTCTCTCCAGCATGTTATGTTTTGTGATTGAGTCCCTCCATAAACCTGGATTTCTTATATTCGGCTAGACTATCTGTCTAGTGAGCTGCAGGGATACATCCATCTCTTCCCTTCCAGCACTAAGAAAACAGACATGTGCCACCCAAGTCAGCTTTTTACAGGGTACGGGGGATTCATACCCAGCTCCTCATGCTTGAACAGCAAGCTAATTACCCATGAGCCCCGCTCCAGCCCTGAACCACTTTCTTTACTACACTGACTTAGAAAAGATGGGCCGAGATAAGAATGATGTTCCCACATCAGAGCGGAAGACAGCTTCTCAGAAGCAGAAATGGAGAGTTGGAAGTCTCTGGACCGTATGGCTGCCACTGCTAAGACCTCTTCTAACATCCATGCATATAGCAACAAGTCATCCTAGCATGAAAGAGTGCCTAGCTATTTGGCTAGCAGTTCCTGAGCACTTGAACAGAGGTAGTTCTTCACATGAGTAAGCTCCTATATAGGAGAGCCAGATATAACTCAGAATCATTAAAATGGCTAGATTCCTGTTCTCTCACGGAGAAAGGCGGAGACATTCTCTAAAAGTCTAGAGTATCCGAACCTTTGTTACCCAAATCTCAGAGCATAAGTGAATTTGAAACATTAATCTGACTAAAAGGTTTGCTCGGATTTCTGCTGGCAGTTTCTAAGCAGCATTTGGTCCAAACCCCTTTCTCATAAACAGATGATTCAGACTAAAAGCCCTTCAGCTCACCACTGAAGTGTTTTTCCAGAGAGTCCTGTATGCTGGCCTGGGTTTGGGAGCACAGCTGGCTTGTGGCTTCATGTTTCTTTATTAGCCCAGTCATTGCGCGGCCCAGGCTCTCCAACTCCACTGAGTGGTACTTCCGGCAGAGACTGTTGAGATCTTCTTGGGTGGAGACGATATTGTTTTGTTGACTTTGAAGCTCTTTTCGTATGTCCTACGTGATGAAAGCACGCTGTGAATGTACTGTGAAGGATGCCCACCCCATTCAAAAGAAATACTGCAATTATTTCACCTGGTATGTGTTGGGAGCCCACCTTTAGCAGAAAGCGGCTAGAAAGCAGCTATTCACATGCTAGCCACGCCTCCAAGGCTTACGTCATATCCACCTGCCTACAAGGGGCGTGGCAAAAGTGTATAAATACCCCAGATTTCCCTTCATTAAAAAAAAAAGAGAGACTAGAGACTTGATCAGAACCTCTGTCTTGTCTCCATTCCTTACATCTCTTCCCCACTCTCTCTCTCTCTCTAGACTCTGACCCGAAGACCGGAGCAGCAGTTTGAAGCCAGGCAGTGGTGGCCCATGCCGTTAATCCCAGCCTTTGAAAGGCCAAGCCAAGCAGAGCGGAGCAGGCTGCCACATAGTAACTATTCAGGCATTGTTAAGTCTTTTGTTTCAAGCCAGGTAGAGCAGAGCTGGTTGCAATAGGTATAGTTTTTAAGACATAAAATTAATAATGTTGAAATCTCCTCAGTTGTGTATACTTGTAGGCTGGGTTCAAAAGCATCTTCTATATCTGGTTAGGATCTGTACCTATAAAATCTTATCACTGAGGTCACCTAAACAAGATATATACAATGACAATACCAGTTAACATCTCAGCATGGATAGAAGGAATCTCACAAGGCCTCACCCCTAGACAAAGAGCTATAGGAAGTCAATGGTTGCCAAGAGAGGAAGAATCAATCTTCTCTGGGGACAGGCTCTCATATAGCTTATCCAGTCTCAGGTGGTCAGCCCTAAACATGTGTGTATATGATCAATATGAAATGGACACAAAGTAGCTTATATGCATGCGTGTACGTGCAAACACACACACACACACCAATAATAATTATTAAAGAAGACATCATGAATTTGAGAGGAAATGGGGGACACAGACGGAGTAGGAATGGGGGAAAAGTTAGGATAGAAATGATATAACTACAACACTCAAGCAAGAATCTCAAAAATAATAAAAGAAATATTAAAAAATTGAAAAGAATTTATGTAATAGACAAAATATGTGTTTTATAGACCTGTGTGTATATTCATGTGTTATAAGTATGTATGTATATGCATATATATGGAGCTTAGAGGACAGCCACCAGGAGCTTTCCATCTTGATTCTTGAGACAAGGTCTCTCTTTTTCTGTTTGAGATAGGGTCTCTCATTGTACTGGAGCTCTCTGACATAGCTAGGCTGGCTGAGTCCCAGGGATCTACCTGTCTCTATACCCAGCACTACAATTACAAGTGTAAGTCAAATGTATTAGCTCACTTGTTTTCTTCTTTCTTTCTTTCTTTCTTTCTTTCTTTCTTTCTTTCCTTCCTTCCTTCCTTCCTTCCTTCCTTTTTTCCTTCCTTCCTTCCCTTTTTTTTCCTTCTTAAGTTATTTTAGGTCCCCAAGTTTGTCCAGCAAGCAGATAACCAACTGAGCTGTCTCCTAGTCCTGTATTGATTCTTTAATAAACCATATCAGTTCTCCTGGGTAACAAACAACTACCGGAAAGTGGTTAGAATCTAGGATGTAATCTAAGATCTCAAGCTCATTTAACAGGTTGTCATAGATTCTCAGCTATGATCCTGAGTTCAAGTTCTACATTAGAAATGACTGCAGCTCCCATTGTTCAGAGGGGCACTGTGTGTGTCTGTGTAGGGAGAGATTACAGGATATGAAAACACACCAGCAGTTGATTTAAAGCTCTATGTCCTTGTCTGTTGCACAGTATAAAATTTTGTGAAAGAGGAAAAGTGGCCAGGGCTGGAGAGATGCCTCAGTGGTTAAAAGTTCTTGCTGCTCTCGTTGGCCCAAGTAGATTCCCAAGACCTGGGTTGGGTGCCTCACAGCTACCGGTAAGTCCTGCTCCAAGCCTGCTTTGTACTCTTTAGGCAACCTGAACTCACATGTGTGTGTGTGTATGTGTGTGTGTGTGTGTGTGTGTGTGTGTGCACAGTATGTACACTTTATAAACAGTTGAATGGAATTGTCATCTGTTAACATGAAGAGAGTACAGAGGATGATTTCCTCACTTTAAAAAAGAATCACAGAGTTCTGCAGATGAGCATGTTCAAATTAAAGACAAGGATGGTTAAGCGATGAAAATCTATTTGATGTTTAAGATTAAACATTGATACAAAGTCGGGCTGGAGAGAGGGCTCAGGAGTTAAGAGCATTGACTGCTCTTCCAGAGGTCTTGAGTTCAATTCTCAGCAACCACATGGTGTCTCACAACCATCTATAATGAGATCTGATGCTGTCTTCTGGTGTGTCTGAAGACAGCTCCAGTGTACTCACATACATAAAATAAATAAATAATTCTTTAAAAAATATTGATACAAAGTCAAACAGAATTTTCATAGGCTTCACCCTTTTACAAAAAGGAATGTACATATAAACTCTATATACTATACAAATACAAATATGTATTCATACACACACATGCACACACACACACACATGCACGCACACACACACTTCTGCATAGCTGGTGGGCAGCACAGCATAGCTACAGTACTGCATAATGTCTGCTTTCTCCCTGTTGCTCACTTCTTAATGTTTGCATTCAGTTCTTTCCATGTCACTTGGTCTTCTTGTCTCATACTATGAATCGGTTAGTCTGGGTGTTAATACTTTTAATATGAATAACTGAAAGGAAATGTTATATATTTATCATAGGTGCAAAAGAGGAAAGTGAATGTAGACTTCAGACGGAAACAATGAAAGCCAGTTTTTGACCTACCTTGACTTTCTTCAGCCCTTCACAAGTCTCTGTTTGGGCACATCTGGTCAACGATTCCTCCACGCCAATTAGCCACGCTGTGATGTCCTTGACAAATCTCTCCACTTGAGTGCTCTGAGCTGTAAAATCCTTCAGGGTTCCCTTTGCTTCCTCAGTGATTTCTTTGGCGTGTTCCAGCTTCTGCTTTAAGTCTGCTTCTATAAACTAAATATAAAGCTCAATTTGGTGAAAATCTGGGAGGACGGAAAGCACACTCACTGGCTAGGAATTCTGTTTACGAGTAACTCCATCAAGAACACATTAGGCTCACCATGGAAGCCTCTCCAATACTAATAGTTTTTCCCAGGACAGAAAGCCAGGGAGTGTGGGCTGCCAACCACACTGAGTGAAGGAAAGAGTAGGAGCTAACCCTTCTCTTGGATACAGTGTGGTTTGGATGGAGGTCCCAGAGAACAGAAGATCACATCGTCAAAGAAAAGCTGGACCAAAAGTCTGCTGTTAATTCTTCATAAGGGACATGCACATGGGCCTGCCTGGATCCAACTCTGGTTGGAAGAAACCCACCCCCCACCATAGGATTTAACGGGGAAGCAATTGTATCCTGTAATATGTGCAGTCGGGCTATTTGTTTTTTTACTCCTGGGAGGAGTTATATCAGGAAAGTTGATTTGGTTTTTTGGTGGATCCTGAGTTAATAAAGGGACATATAAGTACTCTAAACCAAAAAATGGTCTTAATCCCACAACTCAAAGATCCACGCTATTTGGCAAAATCAGCATAAAGGTTTATTGTATTCTCTTTTTTTCTCCTAGCTCAGAGCAGCTGCAAGGAGCTGACAGCATCTTTTCTTCTTGCTCTGCTGTGTGCTTCTATCCCTGCTTTGCACAGCTGGATGTTCTACAGGCATGGAGTGATGGGAGGTGGGGGAGGCTTCCTGAACTGAAGACTTCCAGATGAGTGTGAGCTGCCCCTCACAGCCCCTGCTTCGTTTGTCTGTGGGTTGTTTTGTTTTTTTGTTTTTGTTTTTTCTGAGAATGCCCTCATTGCTGGGACCAACCACCCCTCTGCCTGAGACCTCCCATTCCTCCGCCAAAGGTCTCTAGATGAGCTTGAGCATAGAGTATACTCTTTCCTGCCTCCTTACTCTCTCCTTGATCAGCCCAAGGCATCTCTGGGTTCATCCCCTAGAAAGCCTTCTTAGACAAACCAGTGTCTTCACATTGTATATCCTAAGGGTGGTCTCTTCTTTCAATCATAACTTTTGGGTTGAGCCCGCATGCTAGTGGTACACACTCCCCCTCCCCCAAACCCCCACAATTGCTGCTGGGATGATGCTGGCCACCCACACAAGCCTTTACTCTTAGGCAAATACATCAGAAGTCAGCCAGCCTGCCTGGCAGGATTTAGAAACCAGAGGCTAGTGGCTGCCAGCTGCAAAAGACAAATTATGCTGCCCTCTAAGTGGTGTGCAGAAATTCTTTTCCTTATACTTGAGGACAATTAAGGCAATTAGGACAATCACCCAACCTCCTTGGGGGTGGGGGTGGGGCAGGTAGAGAGAAAGAGGAGAGATGCAGAATCATATGGTAGCTCACACCCCGAATCCTTGCTAAATTCTCCCTGTGTAATAGTCGACATTCCAAGTACATGTGACAGTAGTCACCATCCCTTTTTATTCCAGCTGTGAATAGGAATGCCATTTCCTTTGCTTAAGGTGAAATGTCCAACATTCCCATACATGCTTGCGATCAGGGCTAAGCATGGCTACTCATTTAAAGAGAAAGTCAATGACAATGGCACAAGAAGAGAAAATAAAATCCATGGACATAACCAAAAAGAAAGAAAGAAAGAAAGAAAGAAAGAAAGAAAGAAAGAAAGAAAGAAAGAAAGAAAGAAAGACAGGAGGCAAAGGTACCCAGAGATGTCAGCTAGGATCTAGTGAGACTGTCGGCCGAAGTGGTAAGCCTACCACACTGGGTTCATGTAGAGCTCAGATATTAGAGTAGCCCAGGTTTCCTGGCCAACCCAGCTCCTCACTGACCTGCCTCGTAGTTCTTGGGACTGGGACCATCTACAGGGCTATGAAGAAACATCAGTCCTTGTCCTGTCCCCAGGCCCAGTTACTAATTGAATTAACACATTATTAGTAAGATCACATATTTATTAAAGGGTTATTCTATTCTTGTCTAAACATAAAATATGCCAAGAAACAATCAGGTTGATACTGCCTCCCAAATTCAATAAGGAAAAGAAAGCTATTCTTATATTAACATTATAATGCTTGAATTATAAATGTATCATAAATATCGGTACACTGAATTCTACTGATGTTAATGTTTAACTCCTTGTATATGAAAAGACCCACGTTTGCCAGGAATCATGGTGATACACACACACACACACACACACACACACACACACACACACACACACCTCTTGTATATTGGGAGCGAGGATGTGATTGGCTATTATGTGGTATTTATTAGAAAAGTCATCTGACTTCACACTCACCTGAAGTTCTGTTGGCGTTTCTGGATTTTTCATTAGTTCTTTAAGATTGTTGATTTTGGAATGCAGTTCCTCCAATTTTAAGGCTTTGTTTTTAACTTCAGACTGTGAAAGCAAAGACACAGGGGGAAGGCATCACCAATCCAAAGACAGACTGGCTACACTTGGCCTCTCATACTGAGAGCTGTCAGGATGCCAGCATTAGGCAGTCTTTAGAAAAATCTCTCCTACTTTTTTCACAAGTGTGGAAAATGTTACCATTTAAGTCCACTCTGAATAAGAGGGGTATGTGGGAATTTCTTTCTTCCCACCCTCTTTTACTGAAAAAAAAAAAAAAAGATCCCCTGGAAAAAATGAAACGCTGACCAAAAGTGTTGAGTCAGTAAGGATGTCCACTAGGCTGTTATTTCTTCATTAGCAGTATTATTACCAGTTACTATGGCAACGTTAAAGTCTTACAGAAGCATGCTAATGCAAATGCACGTCAGGACTGCCCAGCTATAAGGGTTCTGTCAGCAGTACCCAGAAGACACACTTTAAATTAATATTTACAGGACCTTGAAGCAGAAATAATTTTGACATCTGATATGTTACCTCCCATTCTCTGCAGCAATAGTTAACATACAAAAAAGATCCCAAACCGAGAATCATTACTGAGCAAAGACACTCATAAACTGCATAGTTTTGAGTCACAAAGGAATATTTAATGAAAGAGCCCCCCTCAGCTTGAAAAACAGAACTTAGTGCTTTGTGAACACAGTTTCTAATGACCTGAGCTCAGAAAGCAATTCAATGCCAGGCCTGGTGGCCTTTTACAGAGATAGCCAGGCAGTTAGAGAACTCCTCTGCTGAGCTGCACTCATTTCAAGTATGGTGGGAAGAAAGGCCCAGCAGCAGGAAGGACAGGGCCATGCACTGGGTCGGTTCCAGCACACTGATTTACTAACTGGCATGTCACATGGTCAGCAACAGAAAGCCCATCTCAGAGAGACTCAACCTTGCCACACTGCATAAGGGCTTGAGGTGCACAGGCAGTAGTTTCTGCAGTCATCAAAAGAAGGCTGATTTGGTAACTTTCTGTCCTACTAAAAGCCACTATTACAGGCTCTACTCATGATGTCACTATCTCTGTGGAGCAGGAAGGCACAGCCTGTAGAATGACACAGCGATTCATGGCATGGCTGGGGTCTGCTGCAAATGTAACAGACATCATGAATCCAAAGGCTTAGAGCATGTTAT
Organism: Arvicanthis niloticus; assembly: GCF_011762505.2. NCBI lineage: Eukaryota > Metazoa > Chordata > Mammalia > Rodentia > Muridae > Arvicanthis > Arvicanthis niloticus. The sequence continues at coordinate 14,582,003 of NC_133436.1, read as the reverse complement.
TGTGTATGGTAAGTCTTAATAAATGATGACGTCTTTGAGACGTGCTCTTGCAATGTGACTGAGCTAGCTTCAAACTTGTAACCATCTCTCCTTCTCAGCCTCCCAAGGGCTGTGAGTATAGGTTTGGACCACTATCCAACATCTGGCAAAGATGATAAATTTTGACCATTCGTTAATTTTGTTTTCAACAGAATTTATTTAACTCTAAGTTTATTTACAATTATGGTCTTAAAAACACGTTTGCGTGTTTTGCCTGCTTGTATGTACGTGCAGTACATGCATGCCTAACGCCCATTCAGGCCAGGGAAAGTACTTGGTTCCCAAGAACTCCAGGCACAAATGGTTATGAGATGCTATGGTGGTGCTGGGGACTGAACCCAGCCCTTCTATAAGAGCTGCAGGTACTCTTAGCCACAGAGCCATCTCTCCAGGACCTACAATTATTTTTTTTTAAATATTTATTTTACTTTTTAAATGGAGTGTATATGTACATATATGTGTTTGTGTTGTGTGCACAAACATATGCATGTATGTACAGGTGTGCTTGTATGTATATTTGTGTACATACACATAATTGCAGGTGCCTGTGGAGGTCAGAAGCATTGGATCCTCCTGGAGGTACACGTTGCTATGAACTTACCAATATGGGTGCTGGGAATTGATCTTAGGTCCTCTGTAAGACCAAGGCACACTCTTACCACTAAGCCATGGTTCCAGCCATTCAACTAGTTTGCTTATTTTTAATTATATATTTATTTTGTATTTTATGGTATAAATTTTTTTGTCTGCATGTAGGTCTGTCTGCATACCATGAGCATGGATGGTTCCTGTAGAGGCCAGAAGATGGGGTCAGTTCCCCTGGAACCGTTACAGAAAAATGTGGGCTACCATGTGGATAATGGGAATTGAACCCAGGTTCTCTGGAAGGGAAGCCAAATGCTTTTAAGCAGCAAGCCAACTCTCCAGCTCACATCTTTTCTTTTTTTTTTTTTTTTTTGAAATGACGGTGTTTAATGTTGATGTATACAATTCTTCACAACTAGTTTCTATGAGCCTGACACATGACTCCAGCACCTATCACTATATGAGCTGTAAAATTAATTTTACCATCAGCAATAGCAACTAAAAAGACCTTGGAATCCTTCATTACGCCTGAATGTTTAGTCTGAGTAGTTTTCTTGAGTTCTGATACCCTTAGAATTGGAATTAGATTACAAAATCTCTCAAAAGCGATTTGAGTCAGAGATGCTAGGTAACATAGGGAGTACACAAAGTCAAACGACAGCTACTCATTTGGTTCTTTGTATGTGCCATGCAGTGGGCACCGGGCTGCAGAATAGGAATTGGCTCTTCCCTTACCAAGATGACAGTCAATTACACACCTTTTGAAATACCTCCCTAATTTTTAATATTGGCCTAATTGTCACTGAACATTTTAAAAATTGTATGCACTATATATTCACACGTGTATGTGCGTGGGCATATGTGCAGATATGTACCTGTGTGTGAAAGCCAGAGGTCAACATTGAGTATCTTCCTTGATTTCTCTCCATCTTATATAGAGAGGCAGGATCTCTCACTTATACCTAGAATTTCTTGAGCTGGCTAGTCTGACTAACCAGCATGCTCTCAGGATCCCAGGCTGACCACTGATTCTTGGAGAAAAGATTACAGGCAGACCACCATATTCACAGGCCTTTATGAGAGGCCTGGGGATTTAAGATCAGGGCCTTATGCATACACAGCAAATACTTTACCTGTCATAAACACCATGACCAAAAGCAACATGGATAGGAAAAGATCTATTTGACTTATGCTCCTATGTCAGACTCCATCAGCGAGGAAAGTGAGGGTGGGAACTCAAGCAGAAGAAGAGGTAGGAGCATGGATGAAGGAAGCTCACTGGCTTGCTCCTTTCAGCTTGCTCTTTCATACAGAGCCACCTGTCCGGGGATAGCCTCTCCTACATAAACCATCAATCAGGAAACGCTGCAGACGCTAGTCTGATAGAAGCAATTCCTCAATTGACAGTCCTGCTTCCCAGTTGACTCAGTTTGTATCAAATCACCAAAAAAACAAAACAAAACAAAACAAAACAAAAAAAAAAACTAAACTAAACTAAACAAAAAACCCTAACTTTGAATGAATTTCAAAATCAATGCTATAAATGGGATTGAAAATAGCTTAAAATAAATAAGCCAGGGCAATTTTAAAAAGGTCAGGGGCACTTTCTTACTGTAATTTCCTTCTATTTCCATAAATAAAGTATAACATGGTACCAAACATAACCACAGCCCAATGTAAGTTCTCAGTAAAAGATGTGGTTTTGTTCTGAATAAAGGAAGAACCATGGGTATAAAAAAGTTTCTACTTGGGTTTCACACAGGAAGGTACCATATTGTCAGAATAACTGGACAGCTTATGAACTTTTTCTTTTAACTACTGTTTGAAGTTCCTTGATATGGGTAGAATAAAAAATGTCCCCATATGCTTATGTATTGGAAGGCTTGGTGACCAGTTGGTGGCACTGTTTGGAAAGGTCACGGAAGCTTCCTGATGATGCCTTGCTGGGGGAAATATGTTAATGGGGCGGGTTTATACTACTCTCCGATTTCTCTGTCTACCTCCTGTGTAAAGATGAAATGTGGTCAGCCTGCCTCACACATCCTGCCCCCATGCTGCCTCTGCTATGACGGACTGCATCCTTCTCGGAACTGTGAGCCTAAATAAGCCCTTTCTCTCCAAAGCTAATTTCTGTCCACATATTTCATCACTGCAACAAGAAGGTCGCTGATACCAGCCCCAAATAAGAAAAAAAAAAAAAAACTTTTAAAATTGATGACCTAGAGCCTAATCGAGCTGTTTTAAATCAACAGCTGGAGTTAGGTGACTTTTGTCTTATTCATTTGTGTCTTTGGAGAGCAGAATGGGAAGGGGATAGGGATGTCACAAGAAGACCAACAGAGTCAACTAACCTGGACCCTTGGGCATTCCCAGAGACTGAACCACCAGCCAGAGAGCAAGCATGTCCCGGACCCAGGTCCCTCAACATGTGTAGCAGACGTGCAGCTTGATCTTTATGGGGGTTCCCCAACAACTGGAGTGTCCCATGATGGTAGATCTGGTTCCTCTAACTGAATCTCCTTGTCTAGCCTCAATGGGAGAATTCACCTAGTCCTACAGTGACTTAATGTGTCAGGGTAGGGTGATACCACAGGCGGACTCCCCTTTCCCAGAGGAGGGATGGGAGAGGAGCCACGTGAGGTGGGACTGGAAAGGAGACTGCTATCCAGATGTAAAGTGAATAAATAAATTTTAGAAATTAAAATTAATAAATTTTAAAAAAGTAGAATGGACTTAGAAATATCCATTTTTCCTCATTCTATAATATGTTATGCGCCAACCTCTATATGTACACATGGCCAGTTACCTCCAGTTCTTTCAGGAATTCTTCAGCTCTGAGACTGTTGTTTAGGTCACTGATGTTTTCAGCCAGCTGTAGGAGACACCTGTTGGACCACCCTTCAATCTCATCTTTACTTGAAAGGACATCGTCCCAGGTGGACAGGCTCAGTCTCAGCCTGTCCATGTTTTCTTCAATTCTTTCTGATACCTGGGAAAGAAAACAGGAACTGGGTCATCAAAAGATGAGGTTCTGGGACACTCACTCCCCCACAAATGCTTTCCTGATAAGACGAGTTATATCCTGACAGATGACCTTTTAAAATAATTATTGTACATTAATTAGTGTGCCTGAAATGCTAACAATCACACAGACTATGTCCATCAATGGGAGGGTTGTTTTCATTCTGAGACACTCACTTTTTGTTTGTAAGCTGCGTGACTAATGACAAAGGGTACATCAGAATGCACAGAATTGTCACGCACTACGTAAGAGTCTATGGGAATGAGGTCTCTTTGCGGTGGCCTTATATCTATTTTCTTTCTTTCTTTCTTTCTTTCTTTCTTGTTTTAACTTACTTTATGTGTATGGGTGTTTTGCCCATTTGTATGTATATGACCACATGTGTTCAGTGCCTGCAGAGGTCAGAACAGGGGACCAGATCCCCTGGGACTAAGGTTACCGATGGTTATGAGCAGCTGTGTGGTTAGGAATCAAACTTGGGCCTTCCCCAAGAGCAGCCAATGCTCTTTACCTCTGAGCTATCTCCCCAGCCCTATGTTGATTTTCAAAGCAACACTCCAAGAAGCCAGCCTTCGATACTTTGTGGGTCTTCTTTCTTGCACCCTTCTCTCTCCTCTTTTTCCACCCTTTCAACCCCCTCACACTAGATAGGAGAGGGGAAAAGGAATAGAGGGGAGAGACGAAAGGAAAGAGATCCCTGGATCTAATTTCTTTTTTTCTCATTTCTTCTTCAAGCAATACTACTATCAAACCGGAACCAATCCCAACTTCCAGGGGCCTAGCATTTTTACAACCTCCGAAGAGTCCTCAGAATTCCAAAAGCCACACAATCACAGAAACTCTCTGCAGCTGGCAAAACCATGCCTCTACTCGAGCACGACACAAATCACAATCAGCTGCTACAGACAATCAGAAGCTGCCCCATATCCCACACCTGGGATTAAAACCAAAGCACATTCTTATATTATTTCTGTTTTTTTTTTAAAACCAAAATTCCAAAATTCTCAAAAACGTCATCACAACTATATGTACTTTTATTTATAATTCTGTATCGGGATGAACATTAATTAGATTTCAGCATATCTATGACATTAAAAAAATATTTAGCATCTGGCCATGAGGCTGGTGCACACCGGTGCAAAAACTAAAAGTCATGTCTTTAAACTAATTAAACTAATTTTTATCCATAATTTGTCATGCTTGAAGTTATCAGACGGGACTCCAGAAATCTGTATGTTTTGCCAGACTAATTCATGTAGCTTTTTACTATCTCCAACTACGATGGGTGTGACCATTATTTTTCTTCACTTTGAAGTTGACTCTCAAACAGTCAAAGTGGGTTCTGTTCTTTGGTTAATCCTCTACTGGTTTGACTGAGGAACCTGTGTAAAAGCCACTCACGGACACCAGGGGGCGCTCTTACATCCAGCCACTTGTCCAGGGTGCTCTCCATGTCTGTCTTGACCAGGCTGAAATCTCCACTGTGGATTTTTTTCAGCTCGGATAACAACTGTTTGCCTTTGCTGGTAAAACTATCCAACTCTTTCTGTTTAGAATTCATTTCATTCCTGGCAGTTTCGTGCTGTGGACAAAAAATGTTTCCTTAATTAGTAAAAATAAGCCAGTGATAAGGCTTAAAAATATTTGCCTCCAAGACATGTAATTTGTTCGACTTTAGGTAGAAATGAATGATTGTATAAATATATGCATATGTATATGTGTGCATATGCATATGGTGTATACGTGTGTATACACATCTGTATATATACATGTATAAAGACATGTATTATATATATTTATGTATAATTTTCTTGAGTTAAAAGAATTTTAGAATATTAGTATTACAAAAGAGAGTTGAACTGTTAACAGGAATTATTCACATCTAAATGTACAAACAGGAACTACTGTGCATGGAATCTCTTGTAGAGTAAAATGCATGAACAAGCATACTAGACCACTTAAATAAATGCACTTGCATTTTACCTTGGAAAAAGTCCCCTTAAGGTCCTCCTGGTCCTTTATGGTAGCTCTCATCGCAACGACATTGCTGGCATCCTCCAGAACTTTACACACTGCTGACTTCAAGTTCTGATATTCTCTTATTAAGTCAATAAGTCCACAGCACTGGCCCTGGCTGCAGTGATTAAAGAAAATATCTCACTTATCACTCAGGAGAGGGATGAGTTTCCTTGGATCAGACCTAATATATCATTGCACAAATGCATTCAGAGATGGGCATGGATACCAGCCATGGCCTCCCCACTGACATCAATACTGCTATTAGTTAATACTGCTTAATTTAAATCCAGTCTGTTCTCCAATGCAGTCTTACATGCGTCACCCAAATATTTCAAGTTTTAAAATGGTTTTTAATGCTGTTTTACTCATTTGGATGTCCAAATAGATGGGAAGGTAGGGAGAAAGAAACCAATAACGTATAAAAAAAATAATGTTTCGGTAATGTGGTTAAGTTTAAAAAAAACTGTGTTAAAAGTCATGATACAAGCCATTTCAAATTTTGTTCCAAAGGCCTTTGTATGTGATGTGATGAGGTCTGAGCTCCCTCCTTTAAATGTGCACAAATGAGTATCCAAATGTCCCAGCATCCTTCACGGAAGAGAACCTCTCCATTGAGGTGCTTTACAACATTGTCAAAAGTGCGTTGACTGTGAGTGATTTATTTATTTATTCTGTTTTATTTATTCTCATGCTCTATTTAATCATTCTTCAGCTTAAACAATTAGTGACCAAGGTAATGTAAGTCCTACAATTCCCTTTTAAAAATGAAAAAAGAAGATAGTTATGTGCTCCTCTGTGTGTGTGTGTGTGTGTGTGTGTGTGTGTGTGTGTGCACATATGTGTGTGCACTCCTATGAAAGCCAGATGTCAACATTGGATATTTTCCCAATCCATTTCTAAAATATTTTTTTGGATCAGTCTCTGCCACTGAACCCAGAACTTGCTATTTCATCTAATCTGGCTGTCAAGCAAGCTTCAGTAATCCTCCTGCCTCCACCTCCCAGTGCTGAGATTGCAGCCATACTCCCTGTTTTCTGTGGATGCTGGGCTGGTTCTTTAATTCAGGTCTTCATAACTGCATAGCCAACACTTTACCCACTGAGCTATCTTCCCAGCCCTACCTTTTTACAGAATTGCTGACTACTTTAGGCTATTTCTTTTTAACAGATAACATTTAGAATGACAATTCCAATTTTCTATAAAATTATGTAGAGATTCTGTTTGGGATTATACAGTTATAAGAAAAAACTTCAACAACAATTTTAAAAAACTAACTGATTTCTGAGAGGTCGTAGAAGACCCCTTAATGTCATCTTTCTGGAGGCAGAGACAAGGGTATCTCTGTGAGTTTGAGGTCAGCCTGTCTACGGATTCAGATTCAGGACATCCAGAACTATACAGAGAAACTTTGTCTCAAACCAACCAGCCAACCAACCAACCAACCAACCAAACAAACAAAAACCTAACTAATTTCAGTAAATATTTTATTAAATAAGATACACATAGATAGCAAAAAAAAAAAAAAAAAAAAAAAAAAAAAAAAAGAATTATAGCCCTATTTTCACTCATCACCAGGCAAATACAAATTAAAAATCTGAGATACCTCTCTCTATATGGCTGTTAGAAGGTGATCAATCAATCAATCAATCACATGCATAAAACTTGATGACAGTAGTAAGAGTGAGAAACAATGTATATCTTCTGGAGATTTCACCTGCCTGGTGTAGATACTTGGTTGAGATTCCTTGTCCGTTTCTTATACATTTAAGCATATACTTACCAAGCATCTCCACTTAGGTAAAAATAAAATCAGGAATGTGAATGTCCATAGATATTCAATATGTAGTCATCTACACCGGAAATATACCATTTGACCATCAACAAGATAATATAGTTGTATTGTCTGTGGTACATCCAATATTAACACACGATGACAATATCTATTATACACAAACCCATGTAGGGTGAGAGATAAAAGGACAGGTGCACAATGGTTTAACGTTGCCAGGACAGTGCCTAGCATGAGAGAGAGAGAGAGAGAGAGAGAGAGAGAGAGAGAGAGAGAGAGAAGAAGAAGAAGAAGAAGAAGAAGAAGAAGAAGAAGAAGAAGAAGAAGAAGAAGAAGAAGAAGGAGGAGGAGGAGGAGGAAGAGGAGGAGGAGGAGGAAGAGGAGGAGGAGGAGGAGAGGGAGATACTGGGATGAGACATGAGGGGGGTTTCTATTGTTAGAACAGACACTCTGAAACTCAATAGCTGAGACCACCAAATGCATTTGCCATAGAATTCCAGAGGAAAAAAAGGGGAAACTTTACAGTAAAAATGGGCAATAAGAAATTAAAATATTAACTCAATTACAGGTAATATAACAAAAGAAGTAAAGTTTAAAATTCTAATTGTAGCACCTTACAATGGCTGGTCACAATTGCTTTTAGGAACTGTTGTTTTGATAATTTGTTTTTAAACATTAACTTCACATGTGTTGGCCATACTAAGAGAAGAACTTTAACCAATTTCTGAAGGACTAAAGTTTTGATGTTCCTAGCAGGACCTAAAATACTTACAGTGATAAAGAGCCATCTGCCTATTGACCACACGTTCAGAAAGCAACAAGCAATTTGTGCAGCATCATGAATTGAGCAGGAAACTTTGAAAGGAGAATCAAGAGGCCTCCAACTCACTTTTCATGAATGAGTCTTTTAGTGTCGTCCCAGGTCGCCTCTAAGCGGTTTATCTCCGTATCCACTTCAGGCGCAAACGCAACATCCTTCTGGGCAATTTGTTTTGCTTTGTCTTTCAGCCAGCACAGCTCATGTTCATGGGAGTTTAGTTCATCCTCGAGCTGGTTGAACACTCTCAACCTGTAAATTCAAATGCTGGTTTAGTGTCGATCTCCTGAACCCATGGACCAATCCTCCCTCCCTCTAACTCCATGATCTCAGAAAGTGCATTAACACAGCCAGGGAACCTTTCAACACAACAATCAAACCAATATGTATCAAGTGATAAAGAGGTTTTTCAAAGTCATTTTTGAAAAATGACTGTATCTCAGAAAATACTGAAAACCACACTTAATCTTTATTTACATGGAAATTTTATCTTGTCTTTTTTTGAGAACAGGAGTTCTCAAAGAAGGCTCATGCTATAAATAGTTGAATTCTTTTTTCTCCATTATAGAAAAATCTTTCTAAGCTCTGGGACACACACACACACACACACTTTAGCACCACAGTTGTTGCATTTAAAATCAAAAGAGCTCTACCAAAGCTTTATGAAAAACCCAAACTACCTCCTTTAATAAAACATTACGGTGAGATAGCAATCCTGATTTTATGTACCCTAATACATGTATCTGTGCATGTATAATATGTGGCCAGAATCCATGCACTCTGGCGCCGTGTTGCAGAGCACACACATACACTCTATGCCCATTGCCCATCTTTTCCCAAAGTGGCTGCAGGCAGATGTTCCCATTCTCCATGCCTTGCAAACGTAGGTACTAAGTACTTACAGAAGTACTGGCTATACAGAAGTCACAGAGTCTTCTGTATAGCCAGGGCTAGGTAAACCCAGAAATGCTTTGTAGTGGATTAGAGAAGCCAACATGGCTCTAGAGCCCAACTTGGGCCTTCATTTGCAGCAATTTGAGAATACCCATGCCCTAACCTGCACACACACACACACACACACACACACACACACACACGCACACACACACACACATACGCACACAAACACACACACACATATTCACACACACACACATACACACACACATATACACACACACATACTCACACACACATATTCACACTCACACACACATACACACACAAACACACACACATATACACACACACACACACACACACACACACACACACACTCCCCTGTCTGCTTGGTCTGAGCTGGGAGAGGTACGCTATCTTCCACTCCCCATGCTGCTGGTAGCTCCCTAGATGAACTTCAGGAAAAAACATTTCCTCTCTTCTTAGAAGGCTAGTTTTATTTTCTCAAACCTTATTCCTTGTTACTAATTGATTTTTAAACTCCTCTGATATGGTTTTATGTGATATGCTATAAGTGATATGATAAGGGGCCTTCTGTAATTCTGATGTAAACCACATTCCTAGTTTTGCTTCCTGGCTGGTTCTGATTAGAACTGGATGAAGAACAGTTGTCTTGGCAGAGAGAATAATCCTCATCATCTATTGACCCAGGTGGAAGCACACTTCAGAGTTTCTCTGCCTTCAAAGCCTGAGACTAGCTTCAATCTCTTCAACAGGGACAAGGTTTTATTCGCAAAGTAAAAGAGTTTTGTAGTGGAGGCTACGGTAGTAAAATCACTTCCCAGTATACTAAGGGAGCTGGTTCCTGGCTCTTTGGCCTTAACATTGAACACTCCTGGAAAAGCCCCTTCCTCATCCGAAGCCTCTCGCCTGCTTTGTGCTTACCTCCAGGCAAAGGGTTAAAGGCCGTTGCTAAGAACCATTTCTCTGAGCTCACTGAGTTCCCCTTAAATAAATGAACACAGCCCTCAGGTGTCCACCTCCCTCTCTGCTGAACTGTTTGCAGAGGAGAACCATTCCATCCATGGCCTCACCTCTGTCATCTGTCACCTACTCTCAACCAATAAGCTTGTTCCAGTCCCTACCAAAGCACTCAGTACTTAGGTCTTCAGGGAGGAATTCTCTGACATTTTTATCACCAGAACCAAGCATTTCTGTGGATCTTTACCTGCATTTTTTTTTATTTTTTTAAAGATTTATTTTTATTTTATGCGTATGTGTAAGCACTTGCATGTGCATATATATGTGTATCAGGTGCAGGTCTGGTGCCCAGGGAGGCCAGAACAGGGTGTCACATTCCCTTGATCTGGAGTTAGAGTTATAGGTAGTTGTGTGGCATCACGTAGGTGCTAAGAATCAAGCCCCATACTTCTCTGCAAGATCAGCACGTGGTCTGAACTGCTGAGCCATCATCTCTCCAACCCTTCTGCCTGCATTCTTGGTAGTAAGAAATTGTTTGCAATAATAGGATAATAGATACTAGGCCGTATGGGCTCTCATGTAGGTAAGATCTCAAAGTGTCCATACACTGTCCGTAAGAAGGTCCTTAAGGAAATCAAAGAAATTTTAACAATTCCCAAGTGTTGCATTTATCTTCAAGGGGACACCCCCCAACACACAGAGAAAGAGACAGACAGAGAGAGAAGTAGAGAGACAGAGAAACAGAGAGAGAGAGAAACAGAGAGACAGAGAGACAGAGAAACACACAAAGACAGACCGACAGACAGACAGACAAATGGGAGGGGGAGCGTGCAAATGCCTGGAATGGCACACACACATACACACACACACACACACACACACACACACACACACACAAAGACAGAGCAGAGAGAAGACAAAGTTGCTCACATAGGGCACCATTAAAGCTTTGCAGGGAAATGAATTTCAGAACAAGCAGCAGAGACCAGGGTCCATTGGGTTTCTGACCTGTGCTGCAGAGCCTGGCGGGTGGGCTCTCTTAACCGCTCCCTGTCAGTCCTCTCTTCGATGTCTTCAATGTTTCTCAGCAGCTTTTCTTTCTGCTCCCGGAATGCTTCTTTCAATGCCACCAGGGCATCCGCCTCACTCTGCTTGGTTCCCAAAAGGTTCTGGATCCTCTCTACTTCCAAAGAGAGCTGGTCTGTGGTGGCTCTGCAGGAGGTCCTTTGCTCAGGGCTCCCACTTTTCAGGTGGCATTGGGCTTTGGTCAGGGTGCCATCAAGACTGATGGCACTGGACTCTAAAGTTTTCAAGTCTTGAATGACATCACTAAGGTCCTTTTTCAGGGAGTCAGACTGCTTCTTACTCATGCTTTTGGTGGTTTCCACTGTTTGCCTGAGCTGGTGGAGAAGAGTGGACATGGAGGCGTGGCTCTGAAGGAATTCTGCTAGCTGTGCCAGAGCCAGCTTCCGCCTCTCCACTACCTGGCTGGCCTCTTCAAAGAGCTGGAAGCAGTCATCAGCCTTGCTCTGCAGTGGGTGAAGGTCCTCAGCTCTGCCCAGATTCCTCAGCTGCGCTAAGTGACCATGAAGATGCTTTACTTCTCCTCTTTTCTTCTCTATCTCTGCAGCATGGTCCTGGAAGGGAAGAGAGTCTGAATCTCAGACACACTACAGCTATCACAGATAAACCAAAGGGTTTGCCATCTCACCGTTGATAGTACAGTCAATCGATAGCTTAGCATTTATATTTATTTATTTAGCTGTATTTCCGTGTGTATATGTACTTATCCATCGTGTGCCTTGGCATGCATACGTGTGTGTGGAGGCCAGAGGTCAACATGAAGGGTGTCTCCTTCAATTTCTCTCCTCGTCATGGTGTCTGATTTGGTGAGATGGGCTGGCTCGCATGCCTCAGGGATCAACTTCTCGATGCTTTCCCTGGCACTAGGATTATGAACACATGCTAACTACCATGTCTGAGTGTTTTACATGATACTGGAGATCAAACTCTGGCCCTTGTGCTTGCATGGCATTTTACTAACTGAGCGCTTTCCTCGGCTTAGCTATTGGAAGTCATCCACAGATGCTGGAGAGATGGCTAAGTGGTTAAAAGTGACTCATGCCCTACCTGAAAGCTCACAATTATATGTGGCTTCATCTCCAGTAGATCTGACGGCCTTTTCCAGCCTCTGTGGGCAACTGCTTTTGCGTGTATAAACTCACATATATGTACACATGAATACACAGTTAAAAGTAAATAAAATACCTTTAAGTTATGTGTAGTGAAGAAGCTTTTGTAAACATTCATAAGCATTCCCACTTTGCTCATTTATGTGTGCCATATAGAATACAACTCTGACTCAATAATTTTCCCATCTATGTTTGACTTGAGACAACTGTATAGAATTTTGACCAACTCACAACAAACCATAGTTAAAACCCAGCAGAATGTTAACATTGGTCCCCACACAGAGAAACCATTACTGTTTTAATCTTGATCATAATTCCTTTAGATAGTCCCCAGTTTGGCAATTAAATCACTTCCCCCTCCAGACCCCTCTTTTGTCCTTAAGAGATTTCCTTTAGAAAACCTGCTCAAGCAGGTCCAATGCCTCTTCCCCTTTGAGATGTTGGTTTTTTGAAAGCGTTTGATTCTGATCACTGAATAACCCGAGAGCCATCCCTTTGAAATAGAGTTATTCAGAAAGCAGCACCTCTCTTACAGGTTCTTTGAAGTGCCACAGGTTTCAGCCAGTGCCTTCCTCTAAGACAGTGGTTCTCAACCTTCCAACACTGTGACCCTTTAATACAGTTCCTCATGTTATGATGACCCCCAACCATAAAATTATTCTCATTTCTACTTCATAACCATAATTTTACTACTGTTATAAGTTATGATGTAAATATCTGATACATAGGATATCCGATACATGACCCCTGTGAAAGGGTCATTCTATTTCCCAAAGCGGTTGTGACCTACAGGTTGAGAATCATTGCTTTACGCTGTAAGACTGTCGCCTGTCCTGAAGACTGGAGGTTGACTTTTCCTTTCTTAGAGTAAGTATAGAGCCGGCATAGAATAAACACACAGAGACTATTAAATGTTTTATATGGAGTCTATAAGAAAACACTAGCATCCCAATGCTTGATCAATATCTGATTTTGAATTTTAATAGTTCCACATAGATAGTATTCATAGGTTACAAGTAAAGGGAATATTAATAATTCATTAATCTGCAGCCACGTTCACACTGAGCTGTTAATTCAGAAAAAAAAAATGAGCCTTTCAAACACTGGAATTTGTATATGTCTTTGGTTTTTAGACGAAAAACAAAATGGAAAACTCAAAACTGGAATCCTTAGCATTTTTTTTTTTGCTGAAAATTACAGGGCGTCTTTTTGTTTGTTTGTTTGCTGGAGTCACCCTGCTTTACCCGAAGTGATTTTCATCTATTTAGTTTACCTGCCCAACACATTGGCCGGATCCATAAGTTCAATTATTAAGCCATATTTCATACAAATAACAAATCTATTGTTATGTATGCATTTAAGTGTGCCGTCCCTTTGAACGAAAGACTGTTTTCAGAACACAGTCAAAAGGATGACAAACAGTGAGCAATCTCTTGGGAGTCTGTGAAAGAGCCAGGGAAAAGGCAGAGGGCCTTTTACCTTAGGTACAGTGTGTTTCCCGGGTTGGTTTTAGATGTGACTTTGTGCCTCCTGTGTCAAACATTTACATTCAATTTATAAGACACATTTATTCTTGTTGCATGTCAAATCATAGCTCTAGAACCCAATCTGGTCAGTGTATCCTGAATCTGAATATTGCCGTTTGCCTTGCTTTTATACTTTCCAAAACACGATCTATTCTACATGCCAGGCAATTGTGCTTAAATTGGTCTGTCCTAAGAAAGTTCTGAGAAAGGGCTGCTCTGTTAATATTTAGTATGTGATTACTGACGTTTATTTACGTGGTTTTTTGATTATGTTTTACTGAACTCAACCATCCTTGCATCATTGCTTTCTTTGTTACATTCGTGTATATAAGTACACTGAAATTGAAATGAGGCCGTCTACAGCATCAGACTCTAATCTGCCCCATTCTTTCAGGTCCTTAGATCCCAGGTCCAGCAGACAAGATCTACATAGGTCAGTGAAAGTCGCCAGACTCTCTTTTCTGAATATCTTTATTTTGCATCTTGAGAGGATCCATTTTACCTTGTGCCGAGTAAGAGCCACTTGATGTTCCCTTAAATTTATCTCTGAAGTCGTTTGTAATTCACTGAGAAATTGCTTAATCCAGACAGAGAAGGAAAACAGCAGCTCATCGAACTGCCTGTGCTCAGCCAGCACAGACTGGAGGAAGTGCATCCTGTGGGGGAGAGAGGGGTTTTCAGTGGCCATGAACAGAATTGGGTCCTACTACACTTTGGAGAAGGAACTTATACCCTGACAAAGTAAAACAGTTATACGCAGACAAGCCAGACCTCTGAGTATACTCAAATGTCCACACTCTGCCTTTCTCCTGGTTTTCGTGGTCTCAGTGAACGAACCACTGTCCACTCTGATGATTTGTTCCTTCTCTGTGCTTCTGCACCAAGTCACCAATCAACCACATCTGAGCTGTGCCCATTGCTCCAGCAGCATCGTCACCACATGCAAAGCAGTGCCTCTCCCTGTGCCCTGTCCCACCCAGCTCCAGTCTAAGCCTCTTCCTTCCTTGCCCAGTTTCCAGAAGCACCCCAAACCCCTATACCTCCCCACTGCCCACACTCAGGGTGACAGTCAGATGTGATTTATTGGATTAGAGAATTCCTTGTGTCTCCATAACTCTTCCTGTTCACTCCTGAGGGACATCTTGGATTCAAATGTGACAGATAAAGTAGGTTTCATTTCTTCCAGAATCGGTCCTTGAACAGCCATGTTAAATAAACTCAAACAAAACACACCGCTCACCCTTGTCGTCAAAGGCACATCAATAGAAGCCCTTTGACTGAGGAACCAACCTTTTGCTGATTATCTGCGGTAAGTCTCCCCAGCGTTCATCCAGCTGTTCCAACTGCAGCTTCATCATTGTCACATCCTCTTTGGAGGCTGCTGAGAACAGGGCTTCCTTCAGCTGCAGGAGGTTACTGTAGAGCGAGGCCTGGGACACGACTTCATTTTGCAGGGCCTGAAGAATGGAATGAAAGACAGGCCTCAGTCTGACGGGGCTGACCCAGAGGACAGTGGGAGGCTGGCTTTGCATTCTTGTGAAAAAGACCAGAGAGACTTGTTGTTGCTTGGTTTTATCAATGGTTCTAGATCACCTTTAACACATGTTTTAACTGATAGGCCTGCAGGACTTTTTTCAGTGTCTGGGTACAGGGTGAGGCAAATTTGGAGTTGTGAGTTTCTCTCACAATGAGTAGACAAAGGGAATCAAAGAAAATCTACTGCAAAGAAGATCGCTGTGCTTCTAGTGTAAATCAAGATGCTGTTCCAGGAACTGGGAATATGGTGTTGCTCTGTTTAGAGACTTTATTAGGCTGAACTGAAGAACTTAAGAGATCTGTTCATTTTATTTCTATGTACTACACCGGCTTACTTTTGTTTTTGATGAACTAGGCAATGAACTTTTTGGGTTCTCCAATGTCACTGTAAAACCCTTGGCTCTTACTAACAAGAGACAGGACAAAGAGGACAGCAGGTGACAGCAGTTAAAATAGTCTCAAATGAGATGACATTTCGTGGTAGTAAAGACTCATCAAGCTGTCTCTTCCCCACAAGGTCGCACGCACCATGCAAACAAAACTGCAGAGGCAGGAAAGGATGGAGTCCCTTCCCATGACCACAAGGAAGACCCCCAGGTGAAGTTGAGCTCAATACTACAGAGGACACCTGAGAGAAGACACCTGGGAAGCAAGGCCAGGGGGTGAGCAGGAGATGAGCAATGTTGTCAGGCCACAGTCCAGAGGAGACTTGGCTGACACTGCAGTACTCAGACCCTGTGACAGAGGCCTGTGGTCTCTTAGTCCTCTCACTGTCTAAAACTTATTCACTTTTACAGCTTCATTATCCGATGTGGTACCTGGCTCACAGCAGGCACCCCGTCAGTATCTTTTGCTTCATTGGATGAAAGAAAAAGGATTAACAAGGAGACAAATGCGAGCATCACAGAAGCAGAGAGTGGATCTGCGCCTCTCTTTCTGGAACTACCTTTCCACACATGAGCCCCTTCATCATTAGGGTTGTTCCAGGCTTTGTGGGAAGTGCCTTTAGAGAAGATGAAGAAGATTCGGGCTTCATAAGTTAGAAAATACTAGAGGCACAACATCCTTCTAAAGTCAAAAACGAAAAAAGCAGAAGGTGGGCGGTAGGTTCAGATGCTAAAGGCCTCCTGGGTAAGACTTGTAGGAAACATATAAAACTAGCAAGCCCCTGCTTTGTTTTCTAGTTATACTGAAGAGAGGTAGGGAAAGTCAAGCTAAGAATCTGTTACACAATAAGTTTCTTTTTAGAAATAATTTTGCCTGCTGACTTTTCTGGTACAGATAGCATCCTCTAAATGCATTGTCAATATACCAAAAATCATCCCCATTTGTCTGCAGCTTCAATAATAAAAGTGGTTTTTTATTTACGATTGGAAAATTAGCATCTCAAGGATGTTTTTAGCCACATAATTTTTCCGTCTTCCCATTGGGTCTTTATCTTTTTTTTTTTTTTTTCTGTTGTTCTTGAATGCAAGAATCACTCTTGATTTCTTTCTACATTCTAGTCTTTCTTACAAAAACCACCTTTCATTTTTTTAAATCACATCCGTTCAAAGGAAGAGCTATTATACCTGCAGTCAACGATATAGCTTATCCATACATTTCTGTATCCCCCACCCTGATCTCCTGGAATAGCAATGATATTCAGATGAATGATACTCAGATGCTGCACAGTGTATTACAGAATTCTCTACAACACCATGGACACAGGCCACCACAAAGTTCCCATTGCTATCATGTCCGTGAGTCCAGAATACTCTCTTTGTTTCAAATGCTGGTTTGGGGATGGTTAAATAATTAAATGACTCAAAGATTTAATTAATCAATTAACATTAAGATGCAAGCACACAAGACCATTCCATTTCTGTCCTCATCCTCCTTGAACTTGCCTGTATCAACTGCAGTTCACTTTCTACTTTGACTCTGTCTGCAGAAATGTCCTTTTCTGGTGAACTTGCTATGGCTTCACACCGCTCTAGCCAGGTCAGGAAGGGCGCCAGTCCTTTCTCCAACCTGAAAAAAAAAAAAAAAAAAAAAAAAGAGAGAGAGAGAGAGAAATCTTATGATTTCAGTTGAGACACTAGAAGACAAAAATCTCCGGGTCAGCAAATCCAACACAATCTGTCACAAATGATGCATACTCTCTGTGGCATACCTGCCTATCAAATTGATAAACTTCATTCATTTCCATGGCAACCCTGACACACTTGCTCGCATCTGTATAAGATGTGAAGATCCACATGCTTCCTCTCTACTCTCGGGTCTATGGATCAATGAATATCTTACAGTAGACATCCAAATTCTTATATCTAGGGTGATTATTTCCCACCACTTAGAAAAAGCAGTTCTTAACTTGTGGGTGGGTCATGACCCCTTGGCAAACCTTGATCCCCAAAATACTTACATGATGATTTCTAACCGTAGCTAAATTATAGTTATAAAGTAGCAACGAACATGACTTTATGGTTGACGGTCACCACAACATGAGGAACTGTGTTAAAGGGTCTCAGCACTAGAAAGATTGAGAACCACTAACCTAGAGAACAGTTTGTATATACTCTCCTCTCCACCATGGAGAGTAAGCAAAGAGCTGCTCACCTCTGCCAGTGGGCCAGCAGGTCCTCCAGTGCCTTCTGTCTCTCTTTGGCTTTCTGTAGTATCTCCTCATACTGCTGCTGTAGGGCTGCAGCCTCCTGGGTGCAGGACTCTCTGTTTACCACCTTCTGGGCACTGGCTGAGAACGTGGTGACTGTGCTATTGAGGGACTCTAGGGCTTGACAGAGATCCTGAGGAGAGAGCAGAGAGAATTCATTCTCTCAGGTCTTTTCCTGTAGTGATGGAGGTTATTTAAAATTTATGAACTATTCATTTCTAGAATTTTCCCTTTAGTATCATGAACCTGTGGTCGACCTCAGGTAACTGAAACCACAGAAGTCAAGGCTGTGGCTGGGAGGGACAGCTGGACATCTCATCTCATCTTCTGATGAGAAGAGAAATGTGTACAGAATATATACGCACGTTTACACATAATGCATCTCTCTGTGTGTGGTATGTGTGTGTTTGTGGTGTGCAAGGGTGTAGTCACATGTGTGTATAAATATGAAAACTAAAATTTGAAGTTGCATGTCTTTTGCAATCATTCTTCATTTGGTTAATTGAGGCAAGTTCTCTTCTGAACATGGAACTAACGGTTCTATAGTCTAGCCAGCCAGATTGCCCCTGTGTTCCTGTTTCCATCTCTTGCATGTTATAGGAGACCACTATACCTGCCCTGATTTTCTATGGGTGCTTGGGATCCAACAGATTCGTACTAGTCCATCTCCCTATCACAGTAAATATTTTCTCTCCATCCCAGTAAATATAGACTATTCTTTTAATATGTATATGTGTATGTATGTATATGTGTATGTGTGTATGTGTGTATGTGTATGTATATTTCTCTTCATCCCAGTAAATATAGACTATTCTTTTAATATGTATATGTGTATGTATGTATATGTGTATATGTATATGTGTATATGTGTATGTGTGTATGTGTATGTATATGTACATATATGGAATATATATATATGGAAACTCATTTGCATACTTGGGTGTCTTGTAACAAGATATGATTATATTTGAACAATTTAATTCCTCAACTAACATAAAATATTTCCAACTTTTACTTCTCGAAATATTTACTGTTTTTCTTTCAAGTAGGAGTATCCAATTTTTTGAGTGGATAAATATAAAAAAGTGTAGCAGTACACTCTCACCATATGCTCTTGGAGAACTTTGTATGTCTCTGCAGCTGAGGAACATATTTTAATCGGATCAGTCAGCCTCTCTGCAAATTCAGACACAGATTGCCGGATCTAAAAAAAAAAAAAAAAATGGTGGGACATAAAAATAATTTAAGATACATAACGAGGCAGAGGAGGTTATTGAGAAGATGGCACCCTATCTGTTGGGAATGACTTTATCACAATCTAAAATTACGCATCTATGGAATCTAAAAATCAATGCATCTTATTTGAAAGAAAAAGTGTTAAGACTTAACCTTAACACAGTGTGTAATGACATTTGTATATCTCTTTCCAAAGGTACCATATAAATAATTCTGAACTTAGTTAGTGACCATTTGCTGGGTTATTTGCGCGCGGTCTTTCTTTATTTCTCCCTTTCTGGAATGTCCACTGCATTTCCATATAATACTAAATACGTAACTTAATTTTACTTGGACCAGTTCTTACCTTTCTCAGATTCTCTTCAAACTTTTGCTGCTGTGATAGGTGGCCCAGGATTGTCCCTTCCAGGCCCCGTGCTTGCTCTTGGAGTTCCTCCCAGTATCTTCTTATCTGTGTCAACTTGGCTTTGATGCGAGCAGACTCTCCCGTGGTGACGAACTGGGCAAAGGACTGAGCTGCTTCTTCTAGCCCTACAATGCTGTCGATCTTATTTTCTATTTCTTGAATTGCGACCTAATATTTAAAACAAGAAAAGAAAGCATGTCAGCCTGAACTGAACAGGCTCGCCTTCACAAGGTACAGAACCTACAGCAGAGACTATGGGGGCAGGTTGCTTAACTGACATCCAAACACATTCAGGTGGGGGCCAAGCAGCTGCGAATAGATACCACTTGCTTCCTGACTTCATTAGGGGAGAACAGATGCATAGAAATTCAAAAGAAAGTGCATAGCAATGACGGTTGTGTTGGCTGGATGGCAAGGACAGAGAAATGGCTACTTCTTGTGGTAAAATAACAAGAAGCTGTCACTGGGCTCTCACAGTGACTCTGAAGACAGACAAGCATGTTGTTTCCTTATCAATCAAATATTTCAGCTGATGCATGGAAGGAGTGTGTTCTGGGAACTCACAGAAATAGTAGTGTTTGCATGTATTTAATTTTTCCAAAGGTAATAGAATTTAGCTGCATTCGCTAAACCCCTTTGCGCTCACACATGGAAATGGCCTTTGATGATTTATCATTTGTTCCTTAGGCCAGTGGTTTTCCACTACACAACTCCTGAGCATACTCAGCTCACCATCAGGAAACAGATATACCAAGTCTAAGAATTTTAGGATCTGGCAAAGTCTCATATAGCCTGAGAATTTATTGCTTTCTTCACTGGCTAGGTAGTCTACAGAAGAATAATGTATACGTATCATCCATTTAATTTGGGAAAGAAAAGATACTTTATATAACAGTAGCCAGTGTAGGAAAAGAACTGAGAATTCCATAGGCCGTGTGAGCATATGTGTGAGCAGCAGTGTTGGTGGGTGGGCTCTCATAAGTGGAGAAAATCAAAGTCATTTCTCCAAGGAATGGTATACATCAAACAAAATAATGTAAAAATATATCACGTTTCAGATGCAAGTAAGTGGAAGACACCGTTGGCCTAGGACAAATAAGTTTGTGACCTCTGTCAAGTTGGGACAATTAGAAAGAGCCCGTGTCACCTTAAAGCCCTCTTGGCATGATCTTTTTCGTCTTGGCTTTCTTTTTCGTCTGCATGGTTACAACAGAGTACTGCCTAGTTATCTGTTATCTGATCACAGAGTCTCTGCTCCTACTTCTGGTTTTATCAAATTCTGTTTCAAAAACAAAATACTCATAGGTTCAAAAATGTGTATATTATTTAATATGTGTTCATTTTTGCCTACATGATCGTAGCAAATAGCAGAAAGAATCTTAACTAAAGAACAAAATTATGAGTGCTGAGATGCACTCACGCCACCCACAAACTCATGACCACAGGCATCGAGTTCAATCATGAGATTGTAGTAAAAAGAAAAATATATTCTATTAGAGAAAAGATGGAAGGTGAGCCTAGGATGTGTTGTTGCTATTTATCAACACTGACTTGGAGTGACATGAATAAGAATAGGCTGAGATTGTCTTTAAGGACATGCCAATGATCCGTTAATTTTTACTGTAAGCTTGTTTTAGAGTGAAAAGGGGTATTGCAAATGTATTTTTAACCTTTGTGGGGAGGATGACTACTCAAACCATCAGTTTGGAAGTAGAACATGAACCTTCTAGGTCGAAATCTGTTGGATTCCACCCCACTACTGCTTCTGCTGACAAATAGCTTTTTTTTCCCTACTTATATCTATTTAATATATTTCAGGTCATCTTTGAGGTGCCATTTTGAGTGTGTCAAAATGTATTAAATAGTTCTAACTTTTCTGAGGAATGGCATGACATTTAATAAATTTTACAATTCAGAAGTACTGTAATAAGATGAAATGTTACAGTCAATGAATCACTGAATGAATAAAGTAAGTCATAAAGTGTTCGTTAATTCCTGAAGAGAGCAGCTTTGAGACCAAATGATCTAAAAGTGGTGGGAATTCTAAGGAAATTTTCTTTTCCTTAGAATTTAGTGAAATTGATTATGTGAGAGGTTTTTATTAAAGAGTTAAAATACTTCGTGAATTTTATTTAGGGGCTTGGCAGCTGCTTTCCTGAACAGGACAGAAGACAGCAGGCTGCGATTGTCACATCCTATGGATGTCCCATTGCACAGAATTCCTGATGAACAAGAGCAGCCAGCGGAAACTTCCCCTCCCACCCTGCACATGGCCCCCCACCTACGCCGAGTCACAGCGTAAAGTGTGTCCTCGACTTAGCATCCATTTTATTATTAATAGAACACAATGGCAAATTGGTTTGCCACTTTAAAAAAAAAAAAAATGAAGCCGGGCGGTGGTGGCACACGCCTTTAATCCCAGCACTTGGGAGGCAGAGGCAGGCGGATTTCTGAATTTCTGAGTTCAAGGCCAGCCTGGTCTACAGAGTGAGTTCCAGGACAGCCAGGGCTACACAGAGAAACCCTGTCTCGAAAAAACAAAAAAACAAAACAAAACAAAACAAAAATGAAGAGAGTGAGCAGAAAGAAGTGCTGAATCCAAACCCATGTGGCATGAAATTGTATAAAACAGAGGGAAATGCAGTTGAGAAGGAGAACATAGTGGGGCTTCTGGAAGGAATTAGAAGGAAGAATAGCTGGCAGATTTGATCAAAACACATTGTACACATGTAGAACATTCTTAAACTGTGTGTGTGTGTGTGTGTGTGTGTGTGTGTGTGTGTGTGTGTGAAGTGAAGGATAATCACTCCAATCTCAATTCTTACAGCCCATATTTTTTAACTGCTTTACTAGAATGGTCAGTGGTAACCTGGATACCTTATACCTAGTTCTTCAGGCAGCTTGAAAGCTAGTGCATAAGAAAGACTGCCCAGGCAGGAAGATCATAACTGAAAAGAATACAGCAACTAACTCGGTCTAACAGCTTTAGGGAAAAAAGAAAGAGAGAGGGGAGGGGGGGGGAGGGAGGGAGGGAGGGAGGGGGAGAGGGAGGGAGAGAGAGACGAGAGAGAGAGAGAGAGAGAGAGAGAGAGAGAGAGAGAGAGAGAGAGAGAGAGAGAAGGAAAGAGAAGAAAAAAGAAAAGGATTCTCTAGCTCCCCCTTCTGGTCAGTAAGGGTAAGTTCCATTAGTGCATTTTTAGAAGGTTTGTGGGGGTTTTTTGCAGCAAAATCTTACTATGCATCCCCGAGTGACCTGGAATTCACTATGTAGATCAGGCTGAGCTTGAATTTGTGGCAATCTTCCCACCCTTTACCCTGTGATTTTTGGGATTACAGACATGTGCCACCACGTCTGGCTAACACAGCTAATATTTGAGTCTGACATGTGGAATGGTTCTGAAAAAGGACAGTGGTAGATGGTGTATACACTTCATGACATATAAGCGTAAAACCAGGCTACTGCATGGGTGTCAAACCAAAATCAAGGAAAAGAGTACTGCAACCATAAAAATAGTTTAATGATATTGCACACAGTATTAACTTTGAATCTGTAAGTCAGACAGTCTTAATACACAATGTCATCTATAGAGTATCATCAATCAAGACCTCTTAGCTTGGCATGAATTTAACTTAAAAGAGCCACAGAAGAATGGGAGATCTGTCTTGGGATCAGAGAGCTTTTGGTGATACAAATGTAAGAAAGATGTTCTTAAAGGAAGAGAGAGTAACGTAACGTGGGCGCAGGTCACCTTGATTTGGCTGATCTGCACATCCGTGGCAGATGCTGTGGTTTCCAAGCAATTGAGTTCATTTTCTTTCTCCGTTATCCAGGTGGACAGGGTCTCAAAATTACTGCCAAAATGATCCCACTTGGATTTCACCATTTCCATGGTTTTAATACTAAAATTAACCAAATTAAGTTAAAATGCAGGATTTCCATAAAGAATAGAAAGACATTTTTTCCCCCTACACATCACCCGGTGAAAGGGTTTGAGGATATTTGATTCTCTCAAAGCATGAACTATTTGAGCAGGAAAGCACACACACTTGAGATGAGTTGTCTATCTGAGCCCAACCTCCTTGTCTCTTCTGGGAATGGGCTTTGGGGAAGGCAGTGCAAGTGTTAGACTGTAAGTGGTGGTGCACTTTGAATATAATTGTGCTGGCTCCAAAGGGTGTGAGCCAGCATGGTCCAGCTCTGCATAGGAGCAGCCATCTTTAGAACTTAGAATAGGGAACGCTCCCAGAATAGCTTTCGGGGTTAGACAGTTCAACCTATATAGCCTTTGCTTTCAAGAAGGGGCGTTGCTGGGACACTTTATATTAAAATTTTTTGGTAAAGTATGTACTGGTGAATCAAGGTAGATTTGTGGTCTAATTGTAGGCCACAGGGCAGCACCTGCTCTCATCTGCTTGGCAAAGCCTTTGGTTTATAACTTACAATGTTCTCAGCTATTCACAGATCACCGGATTCCAAAAGACTTTTGTAAACTCTTATTCGTGAGCTCCCTAACTATTTGCAGACAACATTGGGTCTCTGTGCTGTAAGTCTAACGAATATGACTCTAGCTCTGGATACATAACCTGGTAAACATGGCTTTCAGTTTAGAAAGAAACTAGAAAAGTTAACACTTTAGCACTAAACTAACTGATGTCCCTGGATGAAGGGAAGGTATTCCTGATCATAAAAGGCACTTGATGCCAAGAACAAATAATGACATCAATTGATTGTCAAATTCAATAGTGTCACAGTCTCAAATTTGTATACCCTGTGTATATCTAATGCACTTAGTAGTGTAAGAAATGCAAATGCAATTATAAGATGGATTATCTATCTTACGATAGATTATCTATCTATAAGATTAATCTATCGTATAGTTCATGTTTTTGGTTTGTTTATTTTACATAAAATTTAGCTTCAAATGGATGTTCTAGTCCATTTAGAAACAGCCTGTTTTCTAATATATTCTCAGATTTGCTGTTTACATAGTTGGGTGGAGGATATCAAATATAATGTTGTCAAAGTTTAGAGTCAGAATTGGTTGTAAATAAAATGTTGATCAAAATTTAAAATTTAAGCCAATATAAAATGTTCAACACAAGGCCCCAAGAGTACTAAAAAAACAGTTTTCACCTCCTGAAACCCCCTCTTGTGAGTACAGTCCTGTCTCTTGAGAGCCATAGGCTAGTATTCAATGAGTTGCTATGTAAAAATGCTAGCGATATTATTTTAAAGAATACTGACTATGATATCAAAAGCTTGTCTTCTTCAAACTCTAAAGAAGGATATCACGGGGACACACAAGATTATTCCTTCTTTTTAGATAAATATTACATGTTTAAGAGCGATGTAGAGTTTTGCAGGTAATTTCTGGAAGGGTTATATGAATCCGTGGTAGTTTGAATACAGAGGCACTATGGACATACAAGTTTTGACTCTGAGGATTGTACATAGTATGTGCTTAGACCTAGCATCTATGCTCTCAGAAAACCTCCACTTCTAACAGGCAACAACATAATAGAATAGTTAAGAAAAAAGCTGTGGGTTAGTTTTTAGATTGCCCCTGTATTAGGTGAAGGCCACAGAAATGAATAGATATATGGCTTAGTGATGAATATCCCATTTCAAGACGCAAACACCAAATCCCTCATATACTTTTGTTATTATGGATACCAGTTCCTGGGCTGAGGATACTTTTCTTTTAAACTGAGTTTCTTCCTTGAGACAGCTTGAAACATACAGATGACACCTTGAGATTTTGAGAAAGACTGGAATAGAAGACATAGGGGACACTACTGGGATTTTATCCCCGAGAGGAACGCTTAGAAGTTGTGAAGCACATACTCTTCTTCAAGTGTGTCTTCTAGGGTCTTGACCTGTTCCTTGATTGACTTGGCCTGCTGCTGAAGCAGGCGCTTATTCCTGGGCCCCAGTGGCATCTCTGCGGCTTCTTTGACAAGGTTCTCGGCCTGGGTGGCAATACTTTCCGTCCTCTTAGAAAACTCCTAGGAAAAAACAAAACAAAACAAAACAAAACAAAGATGGCAGAGCTGTTAGGTAAGCATTTTAAACTCTTGGATGGTGCACTGAAGACAACAGCATATTCCACAGAGACTGAAGAAAAGATGGCCATACAGTGCTCTTAATGCCAAGACAGACTGACTGTCTGGCTAACTTAGATGGTTTGGTTAAAACATTTCCACTAGTTTTGAAGAAAAAATTTTCCACACTTTCCTCACTTGGGCTTATCGTCCTGAGTTCTAAGATTCTTATAGACATCAATTTATCCTCAGAATAAGTTTATTTTCTACCAGCCAGTTCACAAAATAACCAGCACTTCTTGATCCTGTAATCATAGGAACAGTAGATCTCCAACTGACACATTTGTTTACCTAATAGAGGGATAACTTGTCTAGCACATCAGGGATTTTCTTATATATTTTTCTCTGTAGGAAGAAGTTACTAGTTCCTTGAGAAGTAATATAGTCTGTCCTTAATGCTGCAGAATCTTATTTTATGTATACACACACACAATATGATAGGAAGAAGCTCAGGACTTCTGCTCTGCCATTGAGATGGAAGCTCATGCAAGCCAACCAGGTCACTATCTGAAACTGAACACATCCTCCTGCCTCGACCTCCTGAGCACTGAGATTGTAGGCATACACTACTACACTAGGTTTAGCCATGGAGGACTCCAGCTTCCTGTGTGCTAGGTGGACACTCTTCCAACTGAGCCATATCCCGAGTCCTAGCAAAGCCTCGCTTTGAAAGAGTCAAGCCTGTGCTACAGTTGTGAACCACTTGTTTGCCCACTTTGGTGGATGACTTTTTAGGCTCTTTTGTGTGAGTGTGAAATGTACATATCACATTTTCCTGGATGAGGACTCGGCAGCCACCTGAAGATTCATTTTTAAGTGCCTTATACTAGCAGGTACCATTTATCGCTTTTACATCTTTCATACAGACAAAAGAAAACCCTGGTTTATTCCACCTGCTGCCTTTTTGGCAACTCTGATTTATTTTAATTCAGAAGTTTTAATTTGTATGAGGTTCTGCTATGTTCTAGATGCTACCTGAATTTTGTCAGGTAAATAAGGTTGCATATTAAATTAGAAAAGCTGAACGTTGGTGATAACCTTGAAGGAAAAAATTAATGTCTTATTTCTTCTCATGCGAGAAAATCTGACAAGAGCCTTAAATATTCATCAGCTTCCCCTTTTTAAATGATCAGCACAGAACTGCTGTGTAAATATGTATAAAAGGCAGCTTGCCACTCAAAGCATCCCCCCCAAATGATTCTGCCATACTATGTAAGACTGTTCTTCCAAGGATCATTTTGAAAGTCTTTATAATAACAATAAAAGATAAAATTTCAACATAGAATAATTATAGCTTCCTGTTCAAAAGACTTAATAGTGTGAGGTGAGCATCACTGTTGTGGCAGAGAAGCCACCTGTGGCTCAGATAAAACTAGGCAGAGCTTTCTTGTGGCACAGAGATATACAGAAACCTGAAGAATGATGCTCACTGATGTTATAGCTCTGAATCTCTCTTACGACCGACTACCTGGGAGGTCCCAGGCTTCACTGGTCCATTTTTAAAGACCATGCATCTCAGTATTATTAATTCCTCAAATTCCACAAATACAACCAGAAGTGTCAGTTAGTGTTGCTGTGCCCCCTCCATATATATATATATATATATATATATATATATATATATATATATGTGTGTGTGTGTGTGTGTGTGTGTGTGTGTGTGTGTGTGTGTGTGTGTGTATACACACATATATCATCTATATCTACATCTATATCTAATCTATATATCTATCTATACCATCTATAATCCATCTATATTTATATACACATATAACATACCTATACTTATACCTATACTATTGTTTTGCCTGAGCTACTCACAGGAAATTGCAATGCAGAGGGCTTCAAAGAACAGGAAAGGGTTAGTAAAACAAAATTAAACAAAAATAGAATGGTGTCTATTGCCAAGTCCAGAGAATATGATGCATGAACCGCCATGAACATATTGGGAAAGAACTGGCTCTTACCAGGTAGAGCTATAGCTAAAACCAGACTCTGATCTTTCTTAGCCAAGCAACCTTTGGCCTCTCTGCACATTCATGTCCATGTCAGGCTCTGTCTGTTATGAAATTTAACTTGACCTTGAAATGTGAACATATCGCATACTAGCACTCGGAAGAAGCCAACGTCCCTTTGCACAACCACCCAAGGGCTGTGGGGTAGAATAAGGATGTTAGAACTGTGTAGAGTGAGCAAGGGGGTCAAAGGAGGTCAGAAGTGCTGATTCCACATGCTTGTGTGACAGCATCTGTAAGAACATAGCATGGCACTGAAAGCACTTTCTAACTGTCCCCAGCACCCCAGACTCTCATCCTTTCTATCTGATTTCTTTATCTATTTAGACATTCGTTGTCCTGAGGCATGGCTCTGGCTCTGTGGCCTTCTTAAGAACTCTCTGATGAGCCAGCTCCATGTTACCAGGAGAGTAACATCCGAGGCTTCATCATTGGCACCATTGGCCAGCTTTCCAAGTGAGGGTCCCTTTTCCTTGCACTACAGTATTGAAGTATCATGTCTGCCTCTTTCACACCTGAAGGTACTTCCTCTTCCTGGATCGTCTGTCTGTCCTCTAACTCTAAACTGCTTCTACTTGACTGAGCCCTGGATATCAGTACCGCCAGAGATCCAACGATTTATATACACCTCTGTCCAGGAACTGACACTTTCCCACTTTCATGAAAATCTTAGTTCTTAAGGTGTAAATCCTTCTCACACCCTTGTTCCTCAGTGTACTGAAAAGGGCAGGCCGTCAATAAATAGTAAGAATTGATTAAATGCATAATAATAATGATTAGTTACATACATACCTTTGTCTGCTCCAACTCTGACGACAGACTTTCCAAACTACTAAAGCTCAGGAATCGTTCCTGGCTGGAACCTGTCTGGAAAAGATATCTGACCACCGTCTCCTTGTTTGTCTCAAACCGCTCCCATTTCCTCAAGCTGACCTAAATTAAAAATAAATAAATGGCGCATCATTTTTAGGGCAGTTTGTCAACAGTACCCCAGAGTACAAGGTGGCTTAGGTGTGGATGCTGGATTTCCTGGACACGAGAAGCGACATGAGCCAGTTCATGGATTCAGACAAATGTTCATCGCACCCTGGCTCCATCATTGAACTGCCTGTGACATGAGGACGAGTCACTAATATCTCATAAGCATCGCTGCGATTTGAAGGTGAAATGTTTCTCACTGTCATATGTTTAACACTTGGTCCACAGCTGATGGCACAGACTGGGAAGGTTGTGTAAACTTTAGTGGGTGGAGCCCTGCTGGAGGAAGTGGGACACCAGGGGGCGGGCTTTGAGGTTTGGTAACCAGTCCCCAGTTTCTGTTCACTCTTTATTTCCTGGCTTCGTGGGTTCAATGTGACCAGCGAGCCTTCACCTCTGCTTCTGTGCCCCTCTCACTATGATGGAATGTATCCCTTTGAACAGAAGCCCTTCTACCCTTAAACCGTTTCTTGTTGGGTATTTGGTTACAGCAATGAGAAAAGCAGCTGAGATACATGTCTGCATGTGCAAAATACGCTGTTTACAAGCACCGCCTTCAGACGCTTCTGCTATGACTAAAAACAATCCAGGTAAAGAAAGACTTAAGAAAATGTCACCACCGGCAGCAGAGGTGATCACGGGTTCTTGCTGGAGACAGGAAGCCAATCCAGCCATAGCTGTGCTGAGCCAGCTCCCGCCAGCCCAGCCCTACCTGGATGCGTCGCTCCTGCCTCTCTCTGCTCTGCTCCAGGCCTGTAAGGGTGTTCTCCAGCTTCCGCAGCTCCTCTTGACCTGGGCCTGCCTGCCCACCTTGCTGTGCTTGCTCCATCTGCTGCTGGAGGTCTCTCTTCTTCGCTGAGATCATCTTTGTCTTTTGCTAGAAGCAGTTGTTCAATAGATGAATATAAACTTATTTGGTTTTGGTTTTCTGTGCAGCCTTGGCTGTCCTGGAATTCTCTCTGTGGACAGGCTGACTTCAAATTCACAGAGATTTACCTGCCTCTGCCTTCCGGATGCTGAGATTAAAGGCATGCACCAGCACCACCAGGTTTATAAACTTTATTCTCTTTGAAGCTCTCCAGGGCTATAAGCATGCTATCAGAGGTGTAGAAGGCAAAGCCTTACAAGGTGTAGGCTTGAACAGTTAAAACATTAATATCAGGAACCATGAATTAGTCAAAGGTGGGTATTACTTAAACATAGCTTATGTTCTGAATGGTCGAGATGTAAATAATTTGGCTTTAGTATTTTAATTGTGTATGGGTTGGAGAGCATTGAAAATATGCAACACTTCAAAAATATTTGGTAAAACAGTCAATTTGACAGTCCTAAAATAATTGTTTTCTGTCCATAAAAGGTCCTACTCCATTTTATCATCCGTGATGTACAAATACAAATATTAAGAGTTTTTCTTCCTGGGTATATATTTGAATAGTTAATCTATCTATCTATCTATCTATCTATCTATCTATCTATCTATCTATGCAAGTATAGCGTATATAAGTATACTTATGTATAAGTAATATATTCCATCTGTACATATATTTTAACATATATTTTAATGTCTACCACCAGACTGTCAGAAAGCAACTAAATTAAAATAGTTTATTATTGGGGACTAGGTTTATGTTCACTGGAGAGTTGGAGCTTAATGCTAAGGTCCTGTTTTCAATTTAAAAAAGAGGCTGATTATAAATATGCACATATACACATACAAATGTACATCCACACACATGTATATGCATACATATATCCACATATATATTCATACACACATACATATACACATAACTATACACATATATTCATATATACATACATTCATATATACATACACACATACATAATACATATATACATGCATGCATCTATGGATACAAATCTGTACATATGTGCATATATTTCCTTTGTTTTTAGTTCTAACCTTTTGCAAAGAACAAAATCTTCTGAAATGTCTGGTGTTTCAAGTTACAATTTTTCAAACTAAACCATCTAGGAATTTGTCCTTCAGGATACCCAGAAACATGTAATGTTTATCAGAGAGCAGAGCACAGAACTGCCAAGTGCTTTGAACCATTGGACCAGTTCTTTCTCCTTTGACCTTTTCTCCATCCCCCAGCCTCAGAACCTATTCTTCATCTCTCATTCACATTGTGCATGTGGCAAACAAAGAGGTCTCTACCTGGTGGTGCAGGAGCAACTGCTGCGCCTCAAACAGATTTTCCGTGTCCAGGATTGTCTCAGCCTCTTCCTTGCTTTCTTGGGAGTCTGATATCAACCCCTCAAGGGAACTTTTCACGATTTCTTTGTATTGAACACATTCTCCGAAGCTGCTTAGCATCTTCTCAACCTAAATTGTTATAGAAGAAAAAATGTAAATCATAAGCTATTTAGCAAAGTCTGTGGAATATTTTTAAATGGAGATGAGATGGAAAATTAACATTGCATGCGGCTAAACTACGCAGTGAGACGCTTCTTAGTACACATTGTGAAGTGGCTTAAAGTTTTGATATATTCGTTTTTATTTTATGTGAATAAGTGTTTTGCCCAAATGTCTGTCAGCATCACATGCGTGCCTCATGCCTGCAGAGGCCAGAAAAGGGCATTTGATTCCCTGGAGCTGGAGTTACAGAAAGTTGTCTGCTGCCACAGGCATGCTCAGAACCTAACTCAGCCCTCTGCAAAAGCAGCCAGTGCTCTTAACTGCTTCACCAGGATCCAGCTTTCAGGAATAGCTTCTCTAATTAAGCTAATTAGTCCTTCAGTTATGTCACACATGCAAATTTTATGTTTGTGAGAGACTCTGAGTCTATTGTCTTAAACAGTTTGAAATATATAAAATATATGATATCTGTTTGTCACACCATACATCCCAGCTCAAGAACTCATAACTTCACAGTTTATGCCTTCAATGAGATGACTCCATTCGAGATGATGAGATATTACATATTTTAAATGTATACATAAACCATGTCTCAACAGCTAAAACCAGATTCATATATGTTTAATTTTTATGATTTTGCATAGTTTTGAATCTTATTTGATTGTAGTTCAATGGCACAGCCACTTGGAGGGACTGAAAGATTCATTTCATTGGACGCTATTCTGAACCCTATTAAAAACTTATTCTAAAATTAAGAACAGAAAAATGTACATGACTTGATAGCAAAAGTCAGATGATAAAGTTGTACCTATTTTATACTTCATATCTTGGGGTGCTTTGATTATATTCTCATAAGTACTATCTGACTCTGATAATACCTCATACAAAATGTTGAGTCCATACTATTTAAAAGCAATATTGTGAAGAAAATGACAGAACATTTGTTGAAATTGTCCTTCAAAAACTACTTTAACGTTCTATACTGCCTTCCCGCTCACAAACCCTTGACCTTTAGATTTGTTTCATCTTGCCTTCTTAAGCTTCCTCCTTACACAAGTTGAGTGGAAGCAGCCCTAACAGACATAAAGTTTAAGTACTTCATCCTATAATGGAATATAGCTCATTTCATTGGAATGCATATTAAATTTAGAATGAGTTATTATTACTAGTTAGCAGCTTATGAAGACTTATCTGTCTCAATACACTTCCAAGTTCTTTACCTAAACTATTGAATTTAGTCTCTGTTACTCCCTTGTTGATGTACTTTAAATTCTGCTTTAAAAGGAAGGAAATTGGGGCCTAGAGACATTGAATAAAAGACTTAAGATTAGCCGGGCAGTGGTGGCACACGCCTTCAATCCCAGCACTTGGGAGGCAGAGGCAGGCAGATTTCTGAGTTCGAGGCCAGCCTGGCCTACAGAGTGAGTTCCAGGACAGCCACAGCTATACAGAAAAACCCTGTCTCAAAAAACAAACAAACAAAAAGACTTAAGATCATACGGAAGATTATATAGAAAGTTTAAGCTCCATGGCTGGGTTTCTCTAGACTTTTAAGTCTTTTTTTTTTTTTCTTTTTTACTCCCCCTCCCCCATTCTCTCTCTGTTTCTTTCCAATAGCAGGCTTCTCAAACCCTTTCCCCTAAACTTTGAAATATGTCCTTAAGAGACATATTTCCTTAAAGAGAAATATGTCATGAAATAACGACGCTCTTCTTAAGAGCAAGAAGCCATTTAGCTGCCATCTTTGGACTTTCGGCACAGGTCTTTAACTTGCACTACCGGCAATAGTGTTTTTCTTACCTCAAACATCCTGGACATCTTTAGTAACAATCTTCACATGAGTAACTGCAGTCTCTTGATAAAACTGCTTGCTAAGTCACAACCAAAACAAAGATGGCCCTTCAGCCTTCTCCCCCAGAACACTGCTTACACTGTAAATGACACACCTCTGACAGTAAAGCCACTAGAGCCTTGAAAGAGCTGGATAATTCTGCCAGCTCATCTCCTCGCTTTTGGGCTTCGTTCTCTGAAGACACATCAATCAAATGCTTAAGCCTGGATTTCAGCCAGCTGAGAGTCTCTCCTTTCTTGGTAATGTCACTTCTGATCTCCTGGAATGAAAGGGCACTTTTTAATAACAAAGAGTTATCACGAATCATGACTTCCTAGTGGGAAAGAGCTCAACCCAAGAAGGTTTGTAAAGAGACTGTGGTAGTGTGAGCTAGCCCTGGGAAAGAGCTCAACCTAAGAAGGTTTGTAAAGAGACTGTGATAGTGTGAGCTAGCCCTTCTATCCCCGCGGACAGAGAAAAACAATCTAGGTCAAGGTGTTCTTCCTACTCATGGTGAGAAAGTCCCAAAAGAAAAGGCTTCCCAATACCCATACCTAATGTGCAAAGCGACACTGTACATACTTTTAAAAATCACCTTCAGAATTAGATTTGATGCTTATAAATATTTCCTTGTACATAGAAAACTTAAGTTAACATAAAACTTGCCAGCAAAGATGCACAAGGTGAGCTAACCTCTAGTTACAAGGAAGGATTGCTAGCCATTATGGTGCCGGGAAGATTCCAAAGCCTTATGTCTCCAGGACTAGTGGTAGAGTGCACAGTGCCTGAGTTGGCCACCTATACCAATTATGGTTAGCCTGGAGCATGATAAAATACACACCAGACAAGACACAACTGGCTTCAAAATTGATATGTATATTCTAAGACAAAAACAAACAAACAAACAAACAAAAAACCCAAAACAGCAACAAACTAGGGTTGTTTTTTTTTTTTTTTTTTTTGTACATAAACCTATTTTTATGTATGTATTCAGTAATGTTATTGAGTTCTCTACTAGTACCTTGGGCAAATACATGACTTAATCAGAGAAAAAAGGGAATCCGGAAGACAGTGGCAGAAAGACAAAGCTCTTTTATAGTAGGCATGTGGCTTTCAAGGATTAGAAATACAGAAGGAGCATTGTATTCTAGTCTATTTATACCAGGTGAAGGCCTTGCTAAGAGAGGGGGCTGCTGTGTGTGTTAGTCACAGAATAAACACAATATTCAGATCTGGTGCTCTGTTACATTGGCTAGGTTTGTGGCCTCTAAAGCAACTGAACTGAACCAATCCAGGCTGATGAGAACAGAATACTCAGGGCATTGGACATGTCCTCTGTGTCCTCAAGTTGTCTAGATAAAACTGTATGGCATAGAAACACACAGCATTCATATTCCCTGTGGCAATTCTTAAATCTGTTCTGTATTGTACAGTCTTGCATGTTGTTTCCTTCTCCAGCATCCCCATGAGGTAAAGCTGCTTTAGAGGTATCACTAGGAGTGCTTAGATTGCAAAGCTATCAACAGCTCCATAGATGGGAAAAACCTACCCTTCACCACATTCATATGAAGAGATGTTGTCTTTAAAGGAATATAGGAACTATTTTTATAGAACAAGTGTGTGTGTGTGCATGCACAAACACATACACACGCACATGTACATATACAAACACAAACCAACTAACCAACCAAACAAACCAACAAGTTATAGTATGAATATTTAGTTATTGGATATTTTCCTCTAGCAAGGACCAACTCAGAACTTACATCCACCACATGCTTAACCTCATCATGGTTGCCGGTGTCGATGGACTCATCTTTGATTTTCTTCAACCATGCCTCCTTTGCAGACACCCAAGAGGAGAACTCAGAAAACCTGAAAGCACACGAGTATTTTATTATGAAAGGGGCAAAGCCATGGGACAGTGAGATACATTTTCTATTTTGAATCCATGGGAGTAGAACAAATGACAACCACATAGATGGCCTTTTCTGGGAACTTTAACATGAAGCCCAAGGCAAGAGTGTTAATATCTAAAGACAGTAACTTAAAGGAAGCTTAGCTGAGGACAAAGATGTATCTCAGGGTCTGAGAAGGAAGGAACCACTTGAGGTCTGGCTTCATATGTTTCACTAGAGTGACATTAACCAACAGAGGCTCACACCTTCCTGTGAGGAAAGGATATGAGAAAACAAAAAATGGGATTATTTGACCTTAAGGATAGATGGGTTATTTTGAAATGAAATACAGACCCTGCTTTGAATGGAAACCCATTATTTTAATGTAGATAGATAGATAGATAGATAGATAGATAGATAGATAGATAGATAGATAGACAGATAGATAGATAGATGGATGATAGGTGGGTTTTTTTAAAAGCACATTTATACAAAAGCATGGGTAAGATTAAAGCAATCTGATTTTCTTATTGCCTGAAACAAAATGTACACCATTCCCTGTTTTATAATAATCTCGGATGAAAATAATTAAGATAGACTGGAGTCTTCTCTGGAGATGCCCCAGTACCTGCTCCTATAGTCCTTCCACTTGTCTGGATCATCTACGAGCATCAGGTAAGTGTTGTCAATGGAAGCTTTGAGCTCTTTGAGAGTTGTGTGACAGGTTCCAGATGTGTCCCTTACTGGGTCCCGGACTGGGAGTTTCACACACAGTTCCTCTATGAGCTGTAGCCTCTTGTCACAGAGATGGTGAGGACCCTTGTCACTGAAGAAAACCTAAGACATGATAAATAGTTTCACTCTCTTGGTGAGAAGCCTTGAAACATGTCTATATTCTCACAGAAAAACCAAAGGCAGATTGATAGAGAGAACCAACATAATGCAACCATGTTCCTCAGACAATAGTATCTTTAAATATCTTTATGTAACCATGCACTTTATATGGTGTGGCACATACTCTGTGTTCCTTTATGATCTTCTCACTGCCTTCTTGAGGAGCCAGCTTGGTTTCTCGCTCCAGCTCAGCTCTGCACTCTTCCACAGCAGCTGAGAATCTGTCCTTCTCCACCGCGATTTTCAGGTGGAGCAAGTGATATGGCGCTTCTCCCTGGAGATCCTGTACCCACAGAAAGAGAAAACAACAATGTGTCTTCTGACTAGGTAGGTGCCCTGTTGAGATGCCAAAATGTCCTAAACCTAGTCCTCTCTTACTTCCAGCTCTCTGAACTACAGAACAGATTCTAGGACTCAGATTTCTCTTGTTCCCATAATTCCACACTCACCTTCCACTGTTTGTGCAGCTTTCGAACAGCTTCCTGCAGGCCTTGCTGCTCCTGTTCTGGGAGGATGTCAGTTAGCTCATCACAAGCTTTTAGAAAAGCGTTGAGGACCCTCTGGTCCAGCTGGCTGAAGAATTCCTATCATAGAGAAAGGAAGCACAGTCAGGATGCTGTGCAGAGTAGCAACATCAATTAGAAGACATCTCAGTGAGCCTAGTAGCCAGTAGCTACCTTCATCAAAACCTTAGGGAACGTTATCCTTCTTTGGGGAACAAGCTATAACTATCCATGGTTATGAGTTAGAAGTCATCATGTCTGACAGTTCACTGTTACTTTCTACATTTGAAGAAGAAGAAGAAAATACCTTCTTTGTAGTTCCTAAATAAATCTGAAAAGCCACCTTGATTCCAAGGTGATAGTGATATATGCATCCTCTTTGGTAAAAAAGAATAGTGGTACAGGATCTCCTTAACTCCCTTCCTTATCTGTAACATGTGTCAAGTCATGATGGTCATTAGTAGTCATGCCACATTACACAGGTGTGTATTCTATCACATGTGCTGCAGATGAAGCTGTGTCTCCATGAAGGTAAATGTCAGAACCATAAGCCTAAGAATGGTCTGACTTGGAGCCAGGGCCTCAGGGGGTATTAGATTTAGATGAAGTCACAAAGGTGGGACCTTCATAAAATTACAGGCAAAGTCTCTTTTTGACCTATGACAACATGTAAGTGGTCATTTTTAAGCCAGAATGAGCCCTCATGGAAGCCCTTCCATCAGGGCAGCCTGAGTGCAGACTACAGTCTTTCAGAACTGCAAGAAAATGGCCTTCTCCCCTCAAGGCCAGATGGCTGCTATTTTCTTATAACAGCATGAGAAACAGAAGCAACACATGTCTACATGCACATAGTCTCAACCAGCCTCAGCTGCACACATATACCATACGTGTGCACAGAGATTTTGAAACCAGAGTGATTCAGAGCAGAGAGGTCTAAAACATTAACAATTATAAAATGAGTTTGATAGTTGCTTTGTCACCACAGACTATGGCAGCTCTAAAATGCAGTGTCCCCACTACATGCACCACCCCTTGACAGTATGGGTTACATTCAAATATTGCTGAAATCTCAGGAACTATAATTGAAGTACATATTCTTAGCACACTGTTCATCAACCTACACCATTCATCCATGATCTAAACAAGGTGGAGAAGCATGAAGGTGGCCTCTCAGTCTTACTTAACTGTGTGTGACATGGCACCTATACTATGTTAAAATGTGCCATGGTGGTTTATGAAATGAGCATGAATTAGTCACTCAGCATAAGCTATTGACAAACATCTTTAGCTGTGTAAATCTTTCTGTGCTACATAATGGACTTACAGTTTGAGAACCTAAATCATCTGTATTCTCTGCAATCCCAGGAGCTCAAGAATGGTCTCAAACAACCCAGCAATGATGCTTCTCTTGCAATGTTTTTTGTTTTTGTTTTTGTTTTGCTGCTGTTTCTGGAGTCTGATGCCTTTAAAGCTCATGCCTTCCTGGCTCCCCATCTCTCCTACTTTAGGTCAGAATAGTCTTTTTATTTTCCTGAGATAGGTTGTCCACACACATGTGTCAGTTGTGTCTATACCGAGCAGACTCACCGTGTGTCTCCGAAGAAGTTCCTCGGGGTCCCCCTTCTCCTCCAGGCCCTCTTGAGCAACCCTGAGCACCTTCTCCAACTCTGCCCGAGACTCCTCAAATTTCTTCATCAAACGGCTGTTGGCTTCCACATGCTTCCTCCAATCTCCAGTTTTCTTGATCATATTCTTCATGCAAAAAATAGAATCATTTCTTCGTACACTGGAATTCACTCCCAGAGCTTGGAGCACAAAGCTCAGAGTTTCATTCATAAAGTGAGGTAGGGGTTGCATGTTACCTAGGCACATCATTTCTGCGTACTCTAAAACTAAATCATCTCTGGATGACTTTTAGTAATACATCAGAAATGTTATGTAAGTTCTTATATTATTTAGAATATGTTGTATTAATAGCTAATAGGTTTATATGTATATGTGTGTTATATATAATTAAATTATTATATTACACATAATATCTATGTAATATATTATATATAACAATTGTAATATAATCACATTATAATTATAAGCATATAATATATTCTATACACTATATTGTATATTTATATTGTTATATATAATTATATATTATATATTAACTATATTATATTTACTAGATATATAACATAATGATATAATTTATATGATAAATATATATTATGTATTGCATGAATATAAATAACAATGTAAAAATTATTATATATTTTATATATAACAACTATATATAATAATTATATATAATTACAAATTTATAATATATTTGTATATTAATATAATACAATAGCATATGTAATTATATGTATAAAACATAATAGGAAACTGCTTTCTCAGTATTGAGGCTTCATTTGGTCAGGTGGTATTATGATATCACTACTAATTATTAATATTATTATTTGTTTGGAAAGGACTTGGAGGGAAGGTATCTAAGGTTAATTAATTGTTTTGAATATTAACGTTAGAAAGGAAGTAATAAAATGTTTGGTTTTCAGGTACCAGAGAGGGAGGTGTTTGAGCCACAGGTGCTTTGTTCTCATTTTTTTGTTTTCTAGGGCACAAAAGTGGGGAGAAAAGCTTACCTGGAATGCGTGATGGACATCTGCTATCTGCTTCTGCAGTTTTGTGTGATTCCAGTGCTTCAATACCTGGCTCAAGGTCACGAGCTTTTGAACACTTTGGCTGCCCTTCTCGATGAGTGTCAAGGATTTTTTACAGCTCTCTTGACAAGCTAACAGTTCCTACAAGGGAAGGAAAGACACAATGGTATTAGTTACTGATAGAAGGGAGAGAGAGAGGAAGGGAGGGAGGGAGGGAGAGAGGGAGGGAGGGAGAGAGGGAGGGAGGGAGGGAGGGAGGGAGGGAGGGCAAAGAGAGAAGCACTGGTATAAGAACCAGCATTTACAGTTCCTAGGCTTTTCATGAATAGCCAGTGAAATCAAAAGTACAGAGAAACAGTTCTTTTCAAAAGAGCTTGGTTTAAGCAATCATCAAAGTCAGTGCTTTTTATACAAGGCATTTAAATGTCATGGGGAGGTTTTAGACTTTATGTCTCATGCACGTCTTAACATTAAGAAAATGGCAGAGCATAAAAAAGTGTCTAGCTTCTGCATCCCTCCAACTGGTTGATCGGCAATCCTGAAGCTTTTCAAAAGAACACTGAAGCTAATGTGGTTATTGGGTTTTAATTACACTAAGTAAACTTAACACAGCTCACACCTCCTTTAGTGAATCCAGTGACACAGATTTTCTACCACTTGTACAAGCTAGATTTGAATGAGTACAGTTCTCAAGCTATCCACCTTCCTCTTTCTAAAAGAAAGTCAACAGAAAGATGGAAAACCTGAACACTTGATATTTTCTATTCTTCTAAAAGTACAAATGAAAAAAAAAACTTAAACTTTTTTGGAATTTTATTCATGAAATATGATGTATAGATTTGCTGGAAGAAATACAGGGTTAGCTAATTTAATAGCCCCTGGTAGAGGAGCAACAGAGGCCTTTCTACTGTGGGGAGCCCTTCTTCTTTTGAGACAGAACAACAGGTTTGGCTCCTCTAGGTGTATCACTTATTCTAGAGAACCATCATAGAAATTCAACACCCTGCAGCTGGTGTTCAGAATGCCCTGTCTAAGTATACACAGAGACAATTAGAAGTGAGCTGAGAATCATCAGCTCATGTGGCCAGTTCAAAGATGCAAAGTCAGGTACTCAAAACAAATTAGTTTTCTTAATTGTACTCAACTCTCAGCTTTTCTCTCAATGAGCAACACATATGAGAAGCCTACATATGTCATTTTCAGACATACTTAGTTTTGATGACTCCACCTCTCCCCCAGGCTCCTCCATCCTGAATCTTCCAGTGACTTTCTCAACCCAGAATTCCAGAGCCTAGCTCAGCCTGATCCAAGTATCCAACCTGACTGTACCTTATAAATGGTTCAAGCCCCCATTCCTTCCACTAAGTACAGAGCAGATGTCTTCTCTGCAAAGGATATACAGTTTGGTTTGAGTTACTAGTATCCTACTATACTGGGAGGATACCTTTTATACTAACAGGAAAGCATGCCCCAACCTTATTAAATACACTTTAAAATGAGGATATCTCTGAAAGGGATTTTTCTTACCTGGTGTTTTTGTTTAAAAAGAGTGCTAGATTGTGCTTCGTGCTCAAGAACTGATAGAATCTCGTTGATTTTTCCAAGTGAGTCATAGAAGGACGTGATTTGTATCTCCAGTTCTTCCAAAGGAACAGACAGTTGCTGGGCCTCATACAACAGTGAAGAGTAACATTCTTTGACCTTTGAAAACGCAAAGAACAGAACAAATTCCATGAGAGGCCATTAAGTCCTCAAAGCACCAGTGCTGTGCTTAGTCCTAAAGAACTCGCTTCTAGTGAAATGGCCATTTGGCACTTAGATATCTCTGAAGATGGCTCTCTTTTATTTTTTATTTTGTGCTATGTGTTGTTAAAAAAATAAAATAAATACTATACCACTGAGACAAATGACGGGCTGCAGAGTTTTCTCACGAAAATTCATCTGAGTTGTCCATCTGAATGGCACTTCCTCGTGAAAATTATACAGAGAGACAGATGGTATCAGATCCCTCTTTAAACACCACACTACTAACTTTCACTTTGGCAATGAAATTTGAGACAGTTATGAGTCATTACCACACTGTCTAGAGCATGTGATGCTTCTAGTTGATGTTCATGAGCTTTTGTACATGGACTATGAGCTTAGGCGAACCTGCTAACCACTTCTTCTGAGATGCCCACTTTCCTTACTCTGACCAGCTCTAGGCTTTGCTCTCTCTGTCAATGTCCTACTCATCCCAAGAACATGCTATACACCAATTTATTCACAAAGGTTCTCACATCGACTCTGTCTAAACTGCCCAGTCCTCATCTGTCTTTGTTTTTGGTATTCTTACATCTATATTATCTTCATGGTGAGGTCCTACATTCTTGGTACTCCAGAGTTCTATAAGATCTCTGCTTCCTGCGTGCCTCTGTGCTGA
The DNA here is from genome assembly GCF_011762505.2 of Arvicanthis niloticus. Taxonomy (NCBI): domain Eukaryota; kingdom Metazoa; phylum Chordata; class Mammalia; order Rodentia; family Muridae; genus Arvicanthis; species Arvicanthis niloticus. Next base: position 14,540,619 of record NC_133436.1, on the reverse strand, counting down.
ACTCTAGGACCTTATAATTGTCAAGGAAATCTTTTTCCTCCTTGTTATCTTAAGGTTCCATCCAAAATATTATTAATACTTTTGGAAAACCAAAGAACCTTACCAATAGAATCAATGATGTCCTAGCTACATCAGCAATATTCCACAACAATATTTGAAGTAAACGCTGCCTTTTGTTACACTGTGGCAGAGGCATATATGCAGAGATACATTCATATTCTAGAATATACTGTTGAAAGGTGAGCACATCGACTGGAAGCTACCATCTCTCGACCACAATGAGACTCTTGAACCATTCTTGTGAAGAAGCCTAAGGGAATTCACTGATATGTTGAACTCCTGTTTTATTGCTCTTTCCTGGGTTGGAGAGAAAGGCTGTCAGCATGCTGCAGCATCCCAAGCAGTAGAAAGAGAGCATGGCTTAAGCCAGCCTGGGTAGACAAGCCTATCATTCCAACATGCAGAAAACAGAGGCAGAAGGATGGATGGAAGTGTGAGTCCATCTTCACCCTAATGCAGGAACACATAGAGATGTTGTGTTTCTAAGAATGGTAATAGCATTGGTGATAAAGACAACAGCAACAGAGAGAGAGAGAGAGGAGAGAAAGAGAGAGAAAGAGAGAGAGAGAGAGAGAGAGAGAGAGAGAGAGAGAGAGATCTAGCTTAGATGAGTACAAGATGAGAGGCACAAACCACAAAGCCACAGATATCCAGCTGAGCATGTTGGTGGAAAGTTAAAAACAGTGGCTTTTTAAATTATGCATTCATTTTAGTAAGTTTTGTGGTATGCGCGAGTAAAATTGTTCAGTACCATTAAGTTAAAACTACTTCCAACTAGAATGTCAGAATAAATTTAACTGAAATATTTGCAATGAATGCCAGGCTGACATTTTTGTCTTTTAAGCCTATTATTTGCCTATTTTCACCCTTCTTTGAATTTGTTCATTTTTTCCCATTAATCTTTCAATACTGATTTCACCTTGTATGCTAGCTCTTCTCTCTAACTTCAAAGACACTTCAGTCTTCATTTACCCTATGACTCCTCCTCATACAATACCGAGATTCCTGTGCTTATTCCGCACTCCCCTCATTTGCTAGAAGGTAATTACCTGCACTTAGTGGGGGATTTTGAAAGCAATGAAGTAGTCTTAAAACTCACGCTTAGATAAAAGTTTCTAATGGAACACTCAAAGCTCTTGATAAAAAAAGTCTCTCAACAAGAGGGGCCATGTTAGTAGAAGGAAACATGAGTAGACTAGATTTATATTACGTAAATCTTAACAAAAATCTCAGTGCAATAGTTTAGTCTTCTCTTCTTCCTCCTCTTCTTCTCCTTCCACCTCCTCTGTTTTGCCCTACATCTGTCTCCATCTCTCATTTATATCCTCTGTTTTATAACATTTAACAGCTCTCTCCTGAAAAACCCAGGCTTTTCTACTGAAGCAGAGCTTAGAGCAGTCCTAAATTAGGAGAGCCGTCAAAAGGTATCACTGTCCCAAAAGTTTCTATATCAAGAACCTCAGGATAGCTCAAAGGTAGACCAGTCAGGGATGTACCCATGGGTAACCATGGAGATAGAAATCACTCAAAGGCAGTATGGTTGCTCTACAGCATGTTGTAGCATGAAGTATTTTCCCACCTTGGATAGCTGCTCTTTGAGCCTGGTCATGGTTGCAAGCATTTCGTTCGCTTCTTCTTGGGGACTTTCTTTGGCAATGAGATGTGCTTTCTTGGCAATCATCTTGTACTGAGCATCCATCACAGGCACTCTCTTCTCAATATCCTGTGTGAGTCATTGAAGTGGCTCAGTTAGTGCAGTACATATCTCCTTTCTATTGCAGAGTACCACAGAAGGCGGGATAAAAGTCAGTATGCCCTATATGAAATTCTATCCTGACTACCAATCCCTTTAGGAAAGCCACTGCCTTTGTTCTTAACTGACATACAGGCATACGTTAAATTTTCTTTTTAAAATGATCAAATATTCTTAAGTCAGTGCCAAGATCATTTGATGTAATCTTTACACTTTCTAAAATATGTTAATATAATATTAAAATACTCATACATGTAAATGCATGTAAATAATACAGGGGGAAATCTTGACTTTAAGAATTAAACTGGTGCTTACTTCAGCAGCACATATACTAAAATTGAAAAGATATGGAGAAGATTAGCATGGCCCCTGTGCAAGGATTACATGCAAATTCATGAAGGGTTCCATAGTTTTTATTCTTATGGAAGAATTGGGGGAAGGATTAAGGATCCAGAATGAAATAGGAACTCCACAAGAAGGCCAATAGAGTCAACTAACCTGGAACCTTCGGGCTCTCAGAGACTGAACCATCAACCAAAGAGCATACATGGGCTGGATCTAGGCCCCCCCCCAGCCCCACCTCCACCCTCAATCCCACACTTATGTAGCAGATGTACAGCTTGGTCTTCTGTGGAATATTCTCTAGCTGGGCTGCCTTGTCTAGCCTCAGTGGGAGAGGATGCACCTAGCCCTACAGAGATTTGATATGCTAGGGTGGGGGGAATACATAGGGGGCCTTCACTCTCTCAGAGGAGAAGGGGAGGGGGACAGCAATCAGGATGTAAATTAAATAAATAATAATGAAAAAAAGAATTAAACTGATATTTACTTTATAAAACACACATACACATTGTCACTGGAGAAAACTTAGAAATTTAGCATGATGGAAATTTTCATTTCTTATTGTCTCACATCATGGCAGCTAAAGTCAACAATTCACCACGGTTGCTATTTTTTTCTTATGTGTATTACTTTTTAAATTTTTAAACTTTTTACAAAAATTAAAAACAAAACACTCTGATCTAATTACTTTTTCATTCAAGAAATTGTTCAAACTTCTCCTGTCAATAAATAACTCCATTATTTCACTTTTGAAACTTGCAGGCTCTTAAGAAAATGCCAATGTCAAATTCATGCAACAAACCCTTTATTGCCTAGGGTATTTATTTGGAAGTCCAGTCTAAAGGATGTTTGTTTGTTTGTTTGTTTGTTTTTGTTTCCCTAATATTTTATAATTTGCATATAGGAAAAAATTACATGTTGAAAATTTATTTTGAAGTTACTTCATATTTTCAAAAGAAATCTTCCAAAAATTCAAGTTTATTTCCTGCACAAGTCAATAAATACATAGATCTGTCAAAATGATCTCAAAAAAAAAAAATAGTTTCCTGTAGACATGAGCATCCTGACCAGATTTATTTTTACATTATGTTTTTCATTTCTTTGATCCAGAAAGTTCTTACCTCCAAGTCTTGAATTAATAACTTGACATTAATAAAAGAGACTTCTAAGGGCTCAGAGAGTTTCCTGTGGGCTTCGGTTGCAAAACCAGAGAGGGTGGTAGTGACGTCTGTATATTCTTTCTTCATTCTGTCCAGCTCATCTGCCCTTGCATACTGAGGAGTGGGGCAAGAAGTATTTGAAAAGTCATTCAAGTTGTGATTCTGAAACCCACAGCCTTTGCTGCGAGATAGCCTCATATATGGTAAGAAAAATTCTAATTCCTGATTCTTATTTTAGATAAATTTGAAATAAATCCAGTTACTTTGACAGAAAAAAAAAAAGGAACAAGCAAGCAGTATGGAGCCAGGATTTGAAAGGCAAATCTCTTTGCCTATGCCGGTGCCATATGTCAACATAATCCTTACACCAAAGCTATGTTCTGTTCATGTACCTCCACCATAAACAGACAAGAATGAGTAATTAGCAATAAAACCCAGTTTTAAACACTTCTATATTCCACCCTAATAATCCCAGTAAAACTGGCTGTCAGCAAGCTGACACGCGCATCGGAAGGTGAGTGTTGGTTTGAAGGACATACTTGCTTGACCTCCATAAACAGCTCCCTCCATCGACCGTTCAGCAAGAGCAGTTGCTGTTTAAGGTCACGGGAAACAATCTCATCACAAGTCTCAATCAGGAAGTTCCCGGCGTCGTTCATGGCTGTGTGCTGCTGAATCCAGTGAGGCAAGTTTCGAAAAAAATCCTGAGAGAGGAAGGCCATGCACTCATAAGTCACATTACCAAATAGTAATAACAGCTATAATGAAGAAGAAGCAAACCAAGGAGAAGGTCTGTTCACAAGTGTGTGGAGGCTTTAAGACAGGAGTCAAATAGCTTCCAAAACTCAGATTTTGGATAAGACTTCAAAATATGAGCTAGAAATGCCAGATGTCTTTGTTTTTTTTTTCTATCTTTCTTTCATCACGTATACACATGCATGCACATGTGAATATATATCTGCACATTCGTAGTTCCGTAGCTGCACTTGTGTGCACACACGTGTGCATGTGGAGGCCAGAGGACAACACTGGACTTCCGGTACTGGTTTGCCGCCAGGTACTGAGGATTTCATTATTTACGTTTTCTTTTTCTGTTTTCCTTTGAACTAGGGTCTCTTACTGGCCTGGAACTTGCCGGGTGCATGAGGCGGGCCAGCCAGTGAATCATAGGAATCCATCTGTCTTTGCCTCCTCAGCAGAGAAATTGCAATCATGTGCCACCGCACCTACGTATTTTTGCATGGATTCCAGGGACTCAAAGCAAGTTCTTACCAAGCACTTTACTGCCTAGGCTGTCTCCCAGCCCATCTTTTTGCTTTTAACGATCAGGCTCCGGACTGCTGCCCAGGCTAGTCCCAAACTTGCAGGCTCAAGCAATCCTCCACCCTGAGTCAAATACCCAGGCGGGACTCCAGGCACAGGACAGTGCACCTAGCGGTTTGTTATCATATAAGAACATCGGTGGGGAAGTTTGTTGAGAAGAAAAGAAAGCAAGAGGCCATCTTTTTATTCTTGCTTTAGGTAAGAAACAGCAGTCAATTATTCAAATGTCAGAGGCCTTTTCTTGTTGTTCAGGCCGGTAAAAATGACTGCAAGCAGTCTACAATTTGAATATACATGTAGACATATATGTATATTTATTACGTTCAGATATCAAAGGAAATATTTTCAGGTCAGGCGCTGAGGTCAAGGATACTGAACACAGCAACATCCTTTCTTCTTTATGTAAGGCAGAACACTTGACAGTGAAATAGCCAAATGAAATGACAGTGAAATGAATAATCTATTCATTTCAGATTATGAAACACGAAAGAACATATCTAAAGAGATCAAGGCTGTGATGGAAAGTCACATGGGTTTGTGACTCTACATTCCCTATTCCATGGGTGTGTACTGCTACACAGATTCAGTCCCACCACACCCCTGTGTGTGTGTGTACGTGTATGTGTGTGTGTGTATGTATGCGTGCTTAACTCAGCTAAGGGTAAATCTCTTAAGAGAGGTTCTTAAATGACATTTTCAAATGTCTGACACCCCCCCCCCCAATGAACTATACTGTGGGAATCTCTCATTCATAAATCCTGAACATGCCCTTTCTTTTCCTGTGAGCAGTCTTACCTTCTTAGCGTTTTCTGATTGACTTAGCATTTTCTCTGCATCTTCTAGCCAGGCTTGAAGACTAGCCACTGTATCACCATAGCGATCCCAGTTGGAGATCACCTCCTCCAGCATGCTGCGTACACTCCTCACTTCCACGGAGAGATTCCTCCACTGGGCAGTGGTTTCATTCATGAATTTCATCACGTTCTCAGCTTCTTCCACTGAATCAGAAACAGCCAATCACAGTCTCCATTCTGTACCTAAAACCCTCTGTATATTCCCCTATGTTCTTATGCACCCAGAGACAACGCATTGATCAGAAATACAAGATTCTATTTGCAGCAATTGTGGCAACATCTACAAGCTGTAAGCAAACATAGATTCCAAAGTTTATCTCCACAGTGACAAGCTTGCCTATCTATATTCAACTTATTCCACTATTTTTTTTCTTTTGCCTTTAATCCCCCTGGAATTGCAGCTAGGCTGAAAAATTGCAACTGAAAAAAAGGAAAAAGGAATGCTTATTTTGTTTTATCTTAGAAGATTATACATAGGGAAAAAAGTATCATTATGCAAGATAGACACCTCACAGAATTACTCTAAGGGGATAGTCACAAAGAGTTTACACAGTAAAAAAATAATTGATCTGACCCAAAGAAACCTATTGATTTTAAGTGCTTCTTAAGTTGGCTCCACAACAAGTTACTTTTCAATAAAGCATTTGCATAATGTTATAAAAATCCGGGACCATTTACCTCCCGGATCCTCCCCAATTACCTTCACTTTCTCCTCTCCCTTCTACCCCAGCCCCCTCTGCAAATCCCAAGTGTGCTGTGTGCTTTACCTGAGCCATCTGCTTTGACATACATCTCAGCCGTCTGTTTCAGGATCTGGTATGTCACTTCATACTGTTCAAAGAACTTACTGTTTTCTATAAAAGACTAGAGAGGAGTACATACTCGGTCAGTAGATAGAAAACGTTAGGCTTGTCCACAAGAGACAAGGTTTTTTTCTTTATAACTTTATGGGTGTTTTATCCAAGTCTGCCAACCTCATTCTATTGGAAAATGCAAAATTAATTCCACTGTCATGAATTACTCGGGTTATATCTGGCCCATACACTGTGCCTACATTCTCATTACCAACTCAGCACCAGACTGAGAAAACGTTCTATTTCTTTACTGTGCAAAGGTTTGTTTTCTTTTTCCCAAAGAACAGAATTTTCTCCAGAGAATCTGGGCCTAACACTTAGAAAGTGCTAAATCTGGGGGAACATTTTAATGTCCCACTGTGTTGGAGCTATAGAAGTCTGCTGTTCTTTGAACATTAGACCTGGGGAATGACTGACTGCTTTGAGGAAATTCCAGTTAAAAATAAATGACAGTGAAAACACTTTCGTTAAAAATAAAAAAGTAGAAAGTTTAAAGATAAGTGGATATGCTGCCCATATTATGGATGGTTTCATATTCCAATTACCTAGCATAAAAAGTGCAGACTAAGATACAGCTACATGTAAATCTGTACAGAGTCTACATGCATAATAAAATCAGTGCATGGAGACAAAGTGAGAACAACAAAAAAAAAAAATCCTAGATAAATTTTGTTTTTTATTAACGCTCAACTCCCTTCCTCCGTGCTGTTCAAAAGATTGTACTTATTACTCCAAGTAGAAAATTAATACAGTTACAGCTGGCAATGTGTCTCCCAAACCTCTTCCAGTTTTCCTACTAGCAGAATGGATTTTTAAGAGTTTAATCAATTAAAATAGTTAAGAGGGATCATTACTCTGATAAAACGCAGAATTATGCTTTGCACTGGAGCCTTGCACAGCGTGCTGGCAGCCCTGTGTAATATGCTAACTGATGTTTCATGTAGAGGCAAAAACAGTTCATAAAACAGTATCATAGACATTCCAGATCTTTACCACGATTACCTTTCTCCAGTATAAAACCATATATTAGATGCTAATATATTAATTATTATAATTATATATTACCCACATACATTATATTATATGTTATATATTTTGAGAATATTAAGAATATATACTATATATTATACATATATATTTACATATTATATATGCATATTTTAAATTCAAACAATGTGAGTAATTTAGTTTATTAAAAATGTGGCAAAACTGGGTTATAGAATCAAATGTACTATTACATTACATTTGATAATATGATATTATTATTATCAAATGTAATGCGTGAATGATAAGAAAACTTAAGGTACCACTTACCATGTTGAAACAAAAATATTAGAAGTAAGAACATTTCTGCCTTTAATTTATAGATAGACATAATAAATAAAAGCACATTAATTTCACCAAGAGAGCTAAACCAGACAATTATACATAAATCTTTAAAAATTTTATCAGGGTTGTCTATTTATATTAAACATTATATATGTATATCCTATATATAATTATATATAATATATAATTGTATATATTATATAAGATGTAATTATATATTATGTTAAATATTAATTACAGTGAGGATTGTTTCATATTTACAGAACATTTATATAAATTATTCTCTAGAGAGATAAAGTGAATACAGAAAGCTATGAATTCCATGGTCTGAGAGGCTCTGTGATTATTTTATTGAATAACTTTAATAGGGTTCCTGGTTTGGCTGAGAATAGAATATGACAATAGTAGTCTAGAAAATTCCTTATTTAGTCTTACTCCCAAATTAGGGAAAGAATAATTTACTAGACATTAAGTTGTGAACCATTCTAACCAAGCAAGCAAGCCATTTTGGTTTAAAAATGAAATATTATATTTAACACTCAAAATGGTTGAAGAAACAACGGCACTTGACAGAGTAAAATATTGTCTCCTTGGAGTTAAAGCAAACTGCAAGAAGCCCTGAGTGGTAGAGAATAGAGAACAGCGGCCACAGTGCCTCGGTTGCTTAAAATATCCTTTGCCTGACTAATTTACAAATTAACTACAAGTAAATAAAGAAAATGCTTATTTTGGGCTGGAGAGATGGCTCAGCGGTTAAGAGCACTGACTGCTTTTCTGGAGGTCCCGAGTTTGATTCCCAGTAATCACATGGTGGCTCACAACCATCTGTAATGGGATCTAATTTCTCTCTTATCAGGTGTCTGAAGACAGCTACAGTGTACTTAGATATAATAATAAATAAATAAACCTTTGGAAAAATGCTTATTTCTAGCTTTGTCTTGGACTTAAAAATAGGAGGCAAGACTTCATTATCATTGAGCTTTCCTATGAGAACAATTAGACAATTAATTTAAAAAAAAAAAATCCCATTTGTTATTTCAAACTTTTACTGGCCCTAGTGATTGGTGTGGTTTTTTCTTCTTCTTCTTCTTCTTCTTCTTCTTCTTCTTCTTCTTCTTCTTCTTCTTCTTCTTCTTCTTCTTCTTCTTCTTCTTCTTCTTCTTCTTCTTCTTCTTCTAACTTTGGAGAAGCCATTGAACAGTGAAGTTTGTCTAGGATAGCCACTTTCATTGGAGCTTGCTACGCCTTCCTTTTATAGTGCTAGACATGTCTCTCAGGAAAATGCACATTTTAAATCAAAATGACATGGTTAATCTACTTTATTAATAATGTTGCTAAAACTGGGTTGCGGAATCAAATGGACTATTAGTGTGGATGATAAGAAAAACTAAGTTAGCACTTATGATGTTGAAACCAAAATTTTAGAGGTGAGAACATTTCTGCCTCTCATGTCCAGACATAATAAATAAAAACTCAATCATTTTACCAAGAAAGCTAAACCAGTTAATTATGAATCCTTTAAATTTTATTAGGGCTGTTTATTTACACTAAAAATTGTTGTGAATGGTAAGGGAAGTCGTTATTTGTGTTATTTATGTTGGACTTAAAATCTCTACAATTCCAAGAAATTGTCTTTCTTCCAGATGAAAAGCAGAAATGTTGAATTTCTGTTTACATAGCAAAAACAGACATCCTATGTTTACTACCAAGACCATTGTAAACAATTCTGACATCAAAGGCACCTAACCAATGATCAATAGCATATGGTCTAACATTTAAATATTTTTTTAAAAAAATTTAGATTTACTTATTTGTGTGTGTGCTTTGTATATCAGCATATATGCGCCATGGTATATGCGTAAAAGTCAGAAGACAATTTGTGGGAGTTGGTTCTTTGAGTCAGCCACATGGGATTGTGCTCAGGTAATAAGGCTGGATGGCAGTTTACCTGTTGAGCCATTTCAGTGACCCATGGATGGTCTAAATGTTCTCATAACAACCATTAAAGACATTTGCTTTTCAAAAATTTAAAGTCCTCATTGGCTCATAGCTCAGCTAGGAAGCATATTCTGTCATTCTCTAACCCCCTAAAACCTGTACTACCTTTTTCTCTGCATGTGCTTAATGTCAAGTTAAAAACACTGACACCAAGGAAGCTAATCTTGGAGTCTTCATAGTCTCAGTATCATCTCGTTTATTGTAAAATACAGTAGCGTGCCATGTTTATATTTTTAAGTAAGGAAGTAAAGAGTTAGATTTAAATAACTGGCTTCTAATAGTTCTATTGAAAATCTTCACACTTTTGAAACAGTCTGTTCTGGAATGAGTGAGTCTTCTATGAAAGCTCCAGTAGGAGAAGAGACACTCGTTTGCTGTGACACGGAAGGAAGGCAGTGCACAAAGTCTGGGCTTTAGAAGAATCTCCGTTACTCTACTACTACAGCCATCATGATGGAAAGGGAAAAGGTGAGTAAAGGCGCACCACAGAAATGTCAGTCCTTCACAAAGGTTCTGTGGGTAGTGAATCACGGACACGTGATAAGAACACGCTTCCATGTGGCAATGCCTCAGTGTCTCCAGATTTCTACCATGTTGCCTAACCCACAGATGAATGTCAGGGGTGACCAAACTACTGCAGTGCAAACACGGAAAACATCAGTCAGTTTTAAACAGACTAAGAGGAGCTAATGTTTATGAGAACAACCTTCTTTCATTCACTACAATTCAATAGACATCAATATTTTGGTTGAAGTCTATTGGTTAATTATAGAATTTTGGTTAATTATTTTCACAAGTTACGTATTTAGAGAGCAACAGTGGTGCATGCCTACAAGGGCCTTTGATTTGGAAATGTAAAAAATAAATCAGCTTTTTCCTCGTTCCAGTCCTGCTTTCTGAATGACAGCTCCAAGACTATTTATTTATAAATGCCCAGGCCCATTCCTTGATTAGATATTTAATCCATCCAAACTATTTTATGTCTTCCACATGGTTAGTTACCTCTTCTCTGCTTTATGTGTCCAAGTCCAGGGCAAATCTCCTTTTCATTCTATTCTGTGTTCATCTCTGTGGCCGGTTACCTCTGCTCAGCTCCCATACTTCTGACCTCCTCTATATTCTTCACACCTCTTACCATTTCCCAGAATCCTCTTCTTCCTCCCAGTGTCCCACCTCCTATTTGCTGCCTCAGCTCATTGACGATAGGCCTTTTTATTGACAAGTGTTGCTTATAAGAGATTCTTTTCTACGTGGAAATATCTAGACTCAAATTCTGTCTCCATTTCTTGCTTCTTGTGTCACCTGGAGCATGGGGTTGGGACATTTGAACTCCAGAGCCAGGTCCCACAGCATTTCATCTGTGTTTACTGCATTGTGAGTCTTCATGGAGGTGACAAGTGAAGTAATTAGAGGCTCACAAGTCATTGAAATTATTCACCAAAAAGGGCCTTAAAGCCACTTAGAGAAGCTTTAGCTAGGTCTGCTTCGCCAGGAGAGTACATGGACATTGAAACCCACTGGGATTGTAGGATGATGGTCCATTTTACTGGTACATGAAATTTTCAGAGCACTTTGAAATTAGCATCTCAATGAACTCCTTAACTTTGTGGAGTGGGCAGGAAGTGCTGACATTAACATCAACTATTTATATACCTTTTGAGAAGTTCGAAGAGAATTATTAATACCATTGTTTTGGAACATCAACTTGACAAAGCAGTCCTATTAGGTACTTAATTCTGATTGGCTGTTCCTAAAGCACTAAAACAAAGGCTGGGGCCTATGTAATCAACTCCTACACTGAGTGCATCACTTGCTATTGCTAAAACTAAAGGTATTAATCCATTCCTCCATGTAATATTTATGAGACTAAAGCAATTACTAGAATTTTAAAAATGGATTTCTTTTCCTTACCAAAATAGCTACAAATGAATAAAGGGACACATCCTAGCCGAGCTCACATGTTTTGGAACAAATGTTTCGTAAACCACTTTAGTGAATGTAGAGAGAAGATATACTAACCACAGGGTAAATGTTTGTATTTTTTTTCAAATTCACGTAGCTCACATATCAGTTAAAGAACAAAATTAAGTTGTAACAAAGCCGATTATGGGTCCAAAAATGGGTGCTTGCAAAAAAGACACAGGTTTAATATGAATTCAAGCATTGTAAGTTACTGTGGCTTGTCATATTCTAATAAACTAGTATATTAACAATTTAGTTTTATAGTTTAGAACCCATGTTTAAACATACGTCAGAGAACAGAGATGCCCTGAATATGAATATTTTCAATCAAATGTTGTAAATAATTTATGAGGGGGCATGATTAGTTGACAAAGAGGAAATAAATTGATTTTAATAAATACACTCTATTGACTATATGTAGATGGAACAGCCATATTCTTTAATTAACCCAGGGCTACTCTTCTAGATGGAATTAGGATTATCTAGACCGATACCCTCAGAATTTGAGATAATATTTGAAAAATTAAGTTGGTACAGAGGTTTGCAGACAAAACTGCTCATTGTCTGGGCATACACAGGCATAGCAAAATCCAGGAAGAAGTCCCATGCCGGAAATCTAATGCAGTGACAAGTCCTCATGTACAAAACTCAAAACAGTTCCCTATTTACTCACACTGGGAGCTTCGAGGATGGGAAGGTAGCCTCCGTACAATAGTTCAGTTTTAAATGGCTAATGAAGGTACCATTAAAGGGGAATATACAAAAACCACTTTGTAATTAGTAAACCCCCTTCACTAGAGTTCAGTGCAATTAATAATGGGAACCCTCCCAAATTCCCAAAACAACACATTCTGAAGAATCTAAGCTAATATTCTAGGCGCTTGGGAAAAGCTCCACACCTCAGATCCACCGCTTCAATAAGCGGAGTTGCTGCACTTAAATTCAAGGTGGACCCGTGTCAGAGCACTAGAGACTCACGATATAGCTTTGAAGCAGCAGCTCCACGGATTCTCGCCTCCCATACTTGATGATCCAAGACTTCAGCTTTGACTCAGCAAGGACCAGCAGGGACAGCAGACGGTACTTCAGTTCAAGAAACTCCATTTTCATTAAGTGCAGCTCGGATGTAGAGGACACAAAATGAAACCTAGGAATAGACAGGGAGAATTCACAGGATGTAACTAATAGTAACAGAAGGAGGCTGGCCGAACCTGTTACACGGCAGCCTTCTAAACATTCCCTGCTTGCGGTCAAGGGAACAGATTCTTTTCTTAGCTCAAGGTTCTGAGAGAAAACGGAACCGATTGAAGCCTTTGATTTAGTTCTCTTCCCTGCTAACACATCTCTCATCTGTTTCTCTTATAAGCTGTTTTTGCAATGTTACATAATGTTCCTTACAGTATTGAATAAAAATACAGCGTATGATGAGGAAAGCGTTTCTGTGATCTGCAGGCTGTGGGAACATTCTAGCTCACTCTCTCCAGTTAATAATATATTAGGAAGTTGGCACTCTTCGCTTCTGTGTGGGAAACCCACTTTGCATTTACCAAAGGCGAGCATTCCTGTTAAAATTCTAACAATTCATTTTGGAAATGAAAGATGTGAAAAAGCATACAAAAGCATCCATAGAACATTAAAAAAAAAAAAAAAAAAAAAAAGAGCCTTCATTAAAAAAAAGAAAAAATCAGGCATTCTCTTACCTCTCAGCCATGTCCTCTAGCTGATCAGGAGGCACTGGAATCCCATTGACAGACCTGGTCCGGTAGATTTCATGGAATGCTCTTTGGTGGGCATCTGTATTTTGAAGTAGATCCTAATATGCAATTAAAAAAAAAAACACATTTTTTTTTCAAATGAGGAAACATGTTACCAAGCGGCTGAGAAGCATAATTTTCCGGCTGTACTGATGAGTCAATGTATTCAACAAATTGTCCCTGCTGCTACCTTCACACGCAGCCAGCGCCTGTCACAGGCTTTTACCTAGAACAGCAATCCCTGAATGTGGAGAAGCCACTCCGCTGGAGTGTCTAACAATCACGGCATCTTTAAACACACATGACACTTGCCCGGCAACGCACTCAGACCTTTTAAAGGAGTAATAGCCATGGACTGTGTAATCACGGCTAGAGACAACCATGAGATGCATTTTCTTTTTCTTTTTTCTTTCCTTTTATTTTTCTGAAAACTGAACACAACAAACTTAACCCTTTAACAGTAACAGGGATTAGCCTCTTGGCTGTTACTTCCAACCTGAATGCATGGGGGATATTTAAATGTTATTTTTGCCAATGACAGTATATTTTGAAAATACAGTTCTGGTAGAAAATTTCCCCAGAGTGTAGAAAACAAGACCCAGCCAAGAGAGAGGAGATCAAAGGTGATGTTCATCCATGTTGTTTCCCAGCAGCTTTCCATGGCTTTAGGTTAACGCGAATCTTTCTTTAGCCACATGCTTATTTATAAAAAGAATACATCTTTGCCACCACCACAAGCCCACTTCTCACACACACAAAAGGAAAGAGTGGGGTGGACGAAGCTTATGTCAGTGTGCTCACACTCAGCAAATTGCCATCTACCAGAATAAGTAAGTATATAAGTCATTGATACATTAACCCACCAAGGTGATCAATTCAAACTAATATTATTTCTATTAAATATTATTGACTGGTACAGGGGGAAAAGAAGCAGAAATACAAGAGATACATATTTACATTAGTGAACTAGTGAAAGCATTTAGGATCTGAGTTAAAATGAAAAGAATTTAGAATGCAAATTAAAAATAAAATAACAGAATATAAATTAGCAAAATGGCTCAGCAGGTAAGGGCACTTCATTTGCCACAAACCCTAACAACTTGAATGTGATAGTTGAAACCCAGGTGGTAGAGGCAAAGGAAAGAGGACTCGCACAAGTTGTTCCCTGAGCTCCACATGTGCACAAGTGTATGCATGCACACAAAGGAATAAATGATAAACAAATAAAGCAATAAAAGGCCTTAAAGCTTAGAGATGCTTGACTACTTAAGAGGCATGTTAATTTTGTCCCAAACTTTAGTCTAAACTATTTGTCCTGATTTCTTTTTCTACATTTATGTTTTGAAGTCTGTCGATGCATAAGTAAACACACACACACACACACACACACACACACACACACACACACACACATTGACAAGTCATTCACACCAGATGGAAGAATCTTTGACCCCATGAGGAAAGAGGAGGCAGGCCTGTTCTCAGGACAGCTGTCAGTAGTGAGCAATGTAGTCACTGTCCCAGCTTTTCAGCATGCCAACACACCTCCATGGCATATGGGCTTGGCTGAAACTGCCCTCAAGTGACTTCAGAGAAATCTGTGCCTTCACGCCTACCTCTCCTTTGTTATATCTGACGGTTTTGATATCCAGTACACTGGGGAAGTTCTTTACATTCCACACTTACGTGAAGGAGCTTCTACAGCTAACATACACTACTTGTTCCTAGGAAGTAGCCTGTGACTGTAAAACCACTGGATACTGAGCAAAACTTTAAACTGTTTGACTTTCCCCACTCTTAGCAAAATGTGATCCAAAATAGATCACAAGCTGTAAGCAAAAACAAAATTAAAAAAACTAGACCATCAGGGCAGACATAATTTAGCGCTTTTCGACATTGGGCTTTGGAATGTGAACAAGATGAGACACTGGAAATGGTTCTCTTTGATGAAGGCAGAATCCCTTAAGGAAAGCTAAGACCTGCTTATAACAAACACACTAGGGAGCAGGAGGAGTAGAAGTCGCCAATGTAAGGGACTAGCTATCAAGAGTGAACAGCCAGTGAAACACAGAGCCGAGATAATGCCAGCCATTCAAAAATGAACAGTAGTGTGTGAGTAAGAAGGAGTCATGTTTCTTACAGTGATCAGACATGGCTAAAGCACTGATTTTTAATATTATTGAATATCTGTGGTTGAGCTTCAAGGATGACCACAGCATATCTGTAATTGATAATTTCAACTTAGTAGAGGAAAGCTATAGAGACAATGAAACAAACTATGCTGGGGGCAATGCTGGCTACCCCTAAGCCAAGACCTGGGGTTGCTGTGAGTTTGAACCTGAGCTGCAGAATAAGACTTTGTCTTGAGAAAGCTAAAAGAATAGAAGGGAGGGAGAGAGAAGGAGGAAGGGAAGGAAAGAGGAAGGAAAGGAGGGAAATGTTAGGAAACAAAAACCAATTTTAAAATCCTCTGTTGATTTATAAATAGCAAAAAAAGGTAGGTAGCAAAGGGGGCAAAAAGAACATAGTCAAATGATTAAAAAAAGTCAGATACAGAATATGCTACAAATAAATATAAAGGGCATAATTTTATTAAACAAAGGGCTGAGGTTGGCCAGATCAGAGGGACAAACAAAATCTGTTAAAAATGAAAGATAAAACAGCATATCTGCATGTGGATGGAGACAAACTTAAAAAGGGGAGAGTTTTATAAGAGATACATCTAATCATTAGGGAAATAGAGAGGGTGAAATTTGGAGAGGGTAAAATCCATCAGGAGACACTAACTGAAGACTTCTCTAAGTACCATAAGTACTCACAATATGAATTTACTGATGATCAGAGTCCCATATTAGTAGAAGATGTGTTAACCCAGTGATGAATACATAGTAAACTTGGAAATATTTAAGAACTGATAAAACAGCACAGGACCAGACAAACTGACATTGCTGTGGGAATTATCAACACGCCTCCTTCAGTTACCAAGATGACTCAACCGGAACAAGTGGGATCCCACTGTGGAGAAGGGAGGTCTAGTGAAGGCCCAGAGAAGACAAAGAGGAGTGAAACAGGAATATCTCCAGGGAGAGAAAGTCCATTATGGAAATCCAGGGAAAAGACCTCTCAGGTGAGTACACTTGCCTCTTTGGGGTCATCATTACAGTGAGTTTTCACTGACCTCTTATTTCAAGTTGAAACACCAACATCCCCTGCCCTTTTTGCCCCTCAAGTTTTATTTTCTTTTGATTTCCTTTTTTTTTTTAAAAAAAAAAAGTTATGTGAATATGTTTTTGTTTTAACTCCTGGTATGGGATACAGGCCTGCTTCAGATTGTCCATAGCAGCTGACTATGATTTGTCTTGTGCTCTGGAAGGAGTGTGATTCTGCCAGCTGAAGGTAGTTTATGTTTGAAATTCTGGGGACTCTTGAGAGGGTTTAAAAATGCCAGACCCTGGAGATGCTGCTGCTTCCCCTTCTGCTCCTGATTTCATTTACTGTGGTTTGTCCAGTTGTTGTGAGCAAAGAGACTAGAAGAAGAAATTGGATATCCTGATGACAAAGATTGGACTTGCCCCAAGGAACTCAATGCCCCTAATCAACAGGAAGTAGTTGAATGAGATCAACACCCACTTTGCCCTTTAAACTTCCCTATCCTGTGTTGGGGGTTGGAAGGGGTTGGGATGGAGAAGGGTGGCAGAAGAAGAACCCAATGAAGTAGCCAAAAAGTATGGATACAAGTATTTTATCCTCTCAAGTCATATAATGGACATGAGGGAACTGTGTCTGTCTTCATGCATATGAACATATCACAAATGCTCTTAACACTACTTGGTACAATGCAGGTGCTAAATAAAGTTTTATTGAAAACCAAGAAAGACTACAGAGAGATAGCTAGGAGTGTAGGAAGAAATCAGAAAACCGAATGAACGAAAGAGTTTTGTGGACACAGGAGCACTTTGTAAAAAGTGTCTGACAGATGAGGAATGAGGGGGGGCCTAATATCTGGATGATAGATGAGAAGGCCAACTTTTTTCAACCTGGCCTGGACAGATGGTGGTAATGGTTCATTATAACAGTTTCCAGAGAGAACTTAGAAATCAAGAAGGAGACTGGATAATTCTTATTAGCTTGTTGGTATAAATGGAAGAAGAGAATTTGGACAGTAGCTGAGGAGGCAATCAGGGTGTAAAGATTGACTTTGATAATGTGTGCATGTGTATTTGTGTATACGAGCACATGTATGCATGTGCATGTGCAAGTGTGTGCGCCTCATGTGCACACATGTTTGTGATAGGAGGGGATCTAATGGAAACAGGATGTAGAAAACAATGGAACAAAAGACATATATCTGCAACTCTTTCAGAGGAAGGGTAAGGATAGTATCTAAGGCTCATAGAAGTGGCTGGCCTTGGTTGGGAGCACAGATGGTTTATCCACAGCGACAGAAGTGAGGATGGAGTATTTGGGCACAGATGCAAGTATGTGGGTTGATGTATTTGTGGGAACTTGCGGATATTCTTTTCTGATTGCTTCTATTTTTCTTGGAGAAAGAGGAAGCAGTGTCGTCAGCTAAGAGTGAGGACAGAGAGGAGGTGTGGAAAGCTGAGGAGACAAGGTATGAAATAGATGTCCCAGAAATGGAGAGGGCTTGGGGTTGGGAATGCCTCATGACTGCTGCACAGCATTGGGAGCCCAGTTGGGTTAGTCACTATCAGAGCATGTGGGTTCTCCAGCCCCATCAGCTGCCTGTGTGGGGGCACAGGCTATGCAGAAATGGATTTTAATTGTTTTTATATATATTTTTTTACCAGGCTAGTAAGAAAAAGAGAGATATGGACAATGAGATTGAAGACGTGTCCAATGTATGAGTTTTATAAACACTGGATTGAAACAGTACAAAGTGAAAGGATGAAAGGAAGCCGAAGGAAAATAGCATCACAGAGTCATGGGATCCAAACGGATGGAGAAGTCTTGCTTGGTTGGAGAGTGGGATGCTTGACAAAGCAGGTGTGGGTAGTTTCAGTGACTAATGATGGATGGTGATAGCAGAAGGGGAAGGAGAGTGGTGAGGATAGGACATGCCGCAGGATCACCACAGAAGAGGAGTAAGGAAGGCCACAGTAGTATGAGGATCATCTATGAGTTATTGAACTTTCTGATCACCATGCCAGGCATCATCATCAGGAAATGAAACTCTCAAGAAGGAGAGAAATTGACTTGGGTAGGGTTGCCGGTACAAGGAGGCTCAGAAGGTAGTAGAAACTGAAAACCAGTCTCATGTTTCCTTTAGACTTGAAAGCCTCGCCTTGCCAACCTCCTGCTGAGATATACATGTGCAACAGCTTTTTGGGTACATTTCAGGCTTGGAACTTAAGACGATTATGTTGCTTTGAGTAAGGCACTTACTTTCTCCCTGTCTGTAGTACATTCATCAACAAAAGAGGATGGTAATAGCTATGTCATATTCTTAGGTTAAATGTTCAGTAAAATTAATTGCTTAGACTGAACCGTGGCTAAATCCTCCATAATCACCAAGAAGGGATATTCTCCTCTTTTTTCTAGATAATGAACCATTAAGCTGAATAGAAAGGATTGCAGCTGTTCTTTGTATGTATTTTGTATAATTAATATAATCTGATATACAGATTCGTTAACTTTAAATATATAGTTAAAAAAAAAAAAAAAAAAAAAAAAAAAAAAAAGAGGTAGATTCCAGAGATTCACTGCCCTCTTCTGGCCTTCACAGGCACCATCTCCACATGCACATAGACACAGACACACGCACACACACAAACAAATTGCCTGTCTTCACACCTTAGTTTATTGTTAAGTACCTAACATGTATATTCTGAATAAGTTAAAATTGATCTCTTAAGTGCAATTATATTGCTTTATGACTGTGCTACTCTAAATATTTGTGGAAATTAAACAAAATAATTTCTAAAACCTAGACTGAAAAAAGAAAGTGCCATAAAAATGTTTATAAGTATAAAATTTTATAATAAATATTTAATTAAAAATTTCTTCTTATAAGGTGAGTTATCTGCAGTACACTTTTTTACAGACTACCTAACTCTAACTTGTAAACAATGGCTATGTAGTAAGTGAAGAAAATGTTTTTTTTTATGTGTGGTGAGTTTTAAAAAACAAATATTTTAGGTTTACATACTATAAGTTTTCTGAAATCAGAATTGCTTTTTATACTGGAAAAGCAAGATAATACTTTCAAACATCCCTGCATTTGTATGCAGAATCCCCCTGGTGTTCTCAGATTACTGAATCTCACTAAGTCTGGTATGCCAGCCCAGACTAGTTACATTGCTTTGAGGGACTGATTTTGTGCTACCGAGAAAACTTAGAATTTTAATTAACAATGATCCATATTTCCTGCCTTCACAGCTTAGCTTATTATTAAGTATCCAATGCATATATTCTGAATAATTTAGACTTGATCTCATGATTCCAAGTGCACTACTTTACGACTATGTTATTCTAAATACCTGGAACAAAATCTAACCAAATGTCTGGCCCAATAATCAGATCATTCTGTGATTGACCCTGAACTTGGCCTTGGTGGCTACCTGCCTGCCTCTGTTTTCTGTTGTCTCATTGAGTGCTTCAGTTTCCTCACTGTCTCTTTTTCCCCTCATCTTCTCTATCAGCCATTACTATACATCTCACTCCTTCCCGTTTCTGGGTATTATGTTTTGTTTATCATATGCAGCTAGATGGTTGGGTGGTTGGCACAGGCACATGTGGACTCTGTGTGTTTCCCTGCCCCCCCCCCCCGTGTGTGTGTGTGTATGTGTGTGTGTGTGTGTTTTCCTGTAACATGATTGCCAGTCCTAGATGCAGGAGAAACCCACAATCCTCTCAAGCTTTAAAGTCATTGTGGGGTTTAGTGTGACTGTGAGTGTGCCTGCATATAGGCCAGCATGCGGGCGGCGGGGGGGGGGGGGGGAAGTCATGTTACTACTCCTTACATCTGGAGGCATGATGAAACCGAGTTACCCCCTCAGACCTGAAAACCAGGAACAACCATAGCTGAGGGAGGTTGGGGTGGGGGGTGGGGGGGATGATGACATCCTGTTACTGTGGCTGGGTAGGGGATGCCAAAATAGGTTTTCACAGAGAGGAGTGTGGGTGAGCATGGAGTGAGGGAGAAGTGTGGGTTCCAGGGAGCTTGGGATCGAGAGTGCTCTGTGGTCAGAGTGTTGTCTGCTCTGTTCCCTGACCATTGTGAAGGCTGAAAGCAGGCAGACTGTCACTCCCAGGCCTGCCCAGCTGGCATGGATTATTTAGCCCTTAGCAGGACTGAGTTTGAATAATTGCTTGATTTTTCCTAGTAGGTCATTACAGGTCATATCTCAAAGTCCTAAAACCCATAGACAAAATACTACATCCCTCTCATGGCAGACTTGGGTCCTGTTTATGCTTGGATTTTGTCACTTGCAAGTTTAACCTCAGGGCCTTCTGGAGTGAGTGGAACCCTGCCCGAGACACAGGCCATAAAGGTCATTTGGGCCAACAGCAGTTCCCAGGGTACAAAGAAATAAAGCTTCTAAAAAAAATGCACCTTGCAGTGTCAACTGACCCTTGCCGGGCTACATGTGGAACCAGCCTAAACATTATGGATTAATAGGTTCAAAATGTGACTCATAGCCAGAGCCTCTGCCTAAACATAGCAGGTTGCAATATTAGAGGAGCTGGAAAATAGTTCCTTTAATCCATTGTCTTGAAAACAAAAAAAATAAAACAAACTAATACTATTATAGCCAGTCGAGCCATCCTGCGAAACCAAAATAGAAATAAAGAACTTCTGTGATGAATAAAACAAATTGTGACCACTAGGTCAAAATTGCACAAGATATTTAAGGGAACAATACATGGGAAAAGAAAAGATATAGATAGATAGATAGATAGATAGATAGATAGATAGATAGATAGATCGATCGATCGATCTATCTATCTATCTATCTATCTATACACCAATAAAAAGAGATTAGAAATGACAAATAAGGGCCAAATGTATTTAACTCACTAACTTGAGAATCTCCAAGACAAAGAAAGAAATTTAGCACAAAGCTTTCAATCACTGTCCTAGAAATAAATGGTCTTAACTCCCCATTTAAAAGATTCTGTCTTGGATCTTCGATTTTTAATCTATGGATTAAAAAGAAAATAAATATCAACTATTTACTATCTCCACACTGTCAAAGAAATTCATGGACTGAATTTTAGCTAACAATGCTTCTTAAGAAAGCCATAGGAATAACTAAGAAAGATTCCAGCACCAGGTATGAGAAGGTCTCTTTTGAGTCCCTTGGTCAGAGTTGTCCAAAAGACTCCTGAAATATTACATCCCTCTGATATTTCACTAGTTGCTCCTCACTGGTAGAAGATAAGTCCCTATTGTTGAAGACACCATGCATTTCAGACACAGGGTCCAGAGGCCCCTGAGCTGTAACTGACTTGAGTACCTCCTCCCTGAGGAATAGCTTTGATGGTACCAGATAGCACCATGCAAACTTCCAAGGGAGAGAATCAACAGACCAACACAGTATGATGCCTATGAACCACAACAATGAGTAGCATGTCCCTGTCACCCTAAGAGTCCAGTGGTGGAGCACATACCTTGGTGGTAACTGACAACTCTGCAATTGGATTTAAGGCATCACTGAATAAGAGGGATACTTTACCTGGTACTTCAAACCCAGCCAACTCCCTAGGGTGAGTGCAGTCAAAGGACTTGGAAGAAAACCAATAACCACCAAACATAATCCCGAGCTACATTCTAAAAAATGTATCCTTGTGCCACAGATAAGTGTAGCTCTCTGCCCTTGTTAAGGGAACTACTCTTCACAACAAGTAGAGACCACTACAGAAACCCACAACCAATCAGAATGCAGACTTGTGAAATCCAGTCCTAACTGATATGGCTATGATGCAACCCCCACATCTTAGGTTTAAGGATCATTTAAAACAGAGGAGCACAGAGATTTTTAAGCTCCAGAAGAACTAGAGATTTGCTGTGAGATTATGCTTCCTAGAAATGCCAGAGACGCTATATCCATGAAGTCTCACCAATGTGGCTGCCTAAACATGAGCTGAACAAGACCAACACCAACAGGTATGCAGTTAGGTAAAGCATTAGGTAAGGCAATCTTAATGTACAAGGGGAAAAACCTATAAGGCCTCAACACTAGACAAAGATCTACACGCCATTAAGGGATGCTGAGAGCCGGAGAAAGTCTTCCCTAGGAAAGTGCATGCCAACTAGTTACCCAATGCCAGATGGTCAGCTCCGAAAACATAAACAACTAGCGTTATTAGAACTGAGCAGGCTCTATTAATATATTTAGGAACATATACACTCACACATAAAATAGCATCTAAGGAAAAAGGACATGAATTTGGAAGAGAGCAAGGGGGAATATACATGGGAGGAAAGGGAAGCAGGAAATGATGTAATTATAGTCCCCAAAGCACAAAAAATATTAAAAGAAAAAAAAAAACCCATAAGCTGAAAGTGAAAGGATAGAAAATAGTCCAGACAAATTGAATCTGAATATCTGGCAAATCAATAGGATGTAACTCAATGATTTATCAAATCTAAAATGTTAAAGTCAGAGGAACAGAGAGGAGTGTGCTGGTGACCAGGTGTGACCAGAACCAGAGAAAGAGAATGGATAGGGACAGTAAGGTTGTATTAAAAAGGGCAAGGTTTCACTTAAAGAGGGGGCAAGCTCAGGTGTCCCCATCTCAACACTGTGACACACTTGCAATAACACATACTCATAATCACTGAATGTGATAGAAAATAGTCATAAAGAAATTTATAAGGAGGTGGATACACTAAGCTAGAGTTGACTGTCTCATATTGCTACATCACAACAAGACCTGTACATATATACAATAATCACATCACTTAAAGTAAACCTTAAGAAAATTTAAAAACATGAAAATTTGCAGGCACTGAGCATATCTCAGGAAAGCATAAGTGTAACTGGAGGCAAGTGACGGTGACATCTGTGATTGGCTGTGCAATGTGGCAATGTCAGAATGCTTGATGGGCTAGCCTTGGATCCTGTCTACTGAGTTCAGATGGCATGAACTTTATCTATGCGTCAGGAATTCCAAAACCAAGGTCTCAGAAGCATAAGGCCAACATACCATGAATTTGTTTTTTGAGTTTTCTAAAACAGGTAAGAGTATTACCTTCAGGTAACTAAAAATACATCAAATATTTGTCAGAAAATGGACTTTTTGACAACTGTATGAGGAGAAATCTCTATGTATCAGCTTGTTTTCATATATATGCTAAAAACCAAAGCACTGACAGAACAAAGGGGTAAAGAGTGCATTGTTGCCTTAATGTTCTGTCAATCAAAAATAGCATGTTTAATGAGTTAAGCCTGGATCATTACAAAACATTTGACAACAGTCACAGACTAACCACACACATGACTTGTAGGTCATTGAAGTCCTTAACTATATATCTCGAGCCTCTACTCCCCGTGTACAACCAAAGCACCAGGACTGGAAGCTTTTATTTATCTATCATCCTTTGAGGAAGAATGTGGATGTGAAGTATAGAGCCGATTGTCAACCCTATTATGATATAAAGTCATATTGTCTGTAAGCTTATCTTTTCTATAAAAACAGAACCTATAGCAACAGGAATAGTGATGGCTGCAGATACAAAAATCCATCCTAGCGTTATTGGGAAATAGCTTATGAAATGAGTGCACTGAAATTGTCAGGATGGGGATAAGCCAGGAAAACACAGATTAGAGTACCTCCAAAGAGAAAGTATGTGAACCATATAGGATGGATGGAAGTATGTGAACCACATGGGATGGATGCTTAGAGGGGCACACTGGTGCAGGTTCTGATGAGGATGCATCTCCAGGGACTTCAGTACTGTCATACTGGAAAAGTTTCTATGGTGGTTTGAATGAGGACGGTCCCTATAGGCTCATGTATTCGAATCCCTGGTCCCTTGTTAGTAGAACTGTTTGGGAAGGATTGGGATTATGGCCTCGTTGGAGGTGTGTCATTGGTTGGACTTTGAAATTTCAGAAGCTCATCCCTCTCCATTAGTTCTTTCCCTCTCCTTCCTGCTGGATCAGATGGAAGCTCTCAGCTACTGTTACAGCACCATTCCTCTCTCCTGTTGCCATGTTTCCCCTTGCATGGAGACTAACCATTCTGAAACAGGGAGCACCAAAGTAAATGCTTTCTTTGGTAATTCACCTTATTCATGATGTTTTGTCAGGACAATAGAAAGGTAATTAAAACAGTCTCTGAGCATGGTTTTACCTTATGCTGCTCAAGTTTCCGTTGGATTGTGTTTGCTGTTTCTTCATGGACCTGCTGAACGGTGATCTCTTCTCTCAGGGCCACCTCTGCCCTGTATAGCCAAGCACCTATAGTGCCCAGAGGTGCAGGAAGAGATTTATCCAGTTGTATGTGCCAATCGAAGAGCTGAAACAGAAGAATAGAATGTCTCTTGTATAGAAGACGATTCCTAAAACTTCCTCTAAATGAACTTTAAAGAAAATTTTACAGAAGACTCAAACGAGGTCTGGGAAAATAGCTCAGAGGCAAGTGCTCACCACATAAGTGCAAGGACCCAAATTCGATTCTCAGGACCCACACAGGACCCTGGAGTGGGTGTCACTTGCTCGTAATCAATCCCAACTCTGAGAGAGTATAGCTGTATCTCTGTGCTCCATGCAAGCCACTTCCCAGGCAAGTTTTAAATGACAGTTCTGTGAGAATTACAGATGTGCTCATTCAGGTTCTAGAAATTGGATGTGGGTTGTCAGGCTCTTGCAGTAAGTGCTTTCATTCACTAGAATTCCAGATTTCCATTAGTGTATTCAGCTTTTCATAGGGGCCTTTAAGCTTGTGTGGTAAGAACTTTTACCAGTTGAGCCAATGCCCATTCTGTCCAGAAACCCATTTTTCTCTATTTCTTCCATTTCCCCACATTCTCAAGTACCATTTCCTGGTCTACAGAAATTCCAGCTGAGAAAACATCCTATTTCTTGATAAAGTTTGTAGGAAACGTGGCATTATCAAATTAAATAACATGGTAAATTCAAGTCAAATATTTCTGTTAATGCTAGAAGATATTCAGAGCTTAGAAATCTCTAAGGTTAAGGTCTGACGAAGGGTGTTAACTAGATCAAACAGCTTTTTCTTCACATTTACGGATGAACAGCCGATCAGAGGTGCTCCAGTGACACATGAGCTTGCTTCTTGGCTGCTCACAAAACAAGACTACAGATTATGAGAAGTGTTGCTATTCCAGGAAGTCTCTAAGGCAAACGTTTGTTAGTTTTCTAAACAACAGGGAAGTAAGGTCTGGAAAAAGACAGAAGTCAGGAGTCTTTCAGTTCTGTCTGTCCCCCAGCTGATGGCACTCACGTTCAGAATGGGGAAGCAAGAAAGGACCTGCCAGAGCAAGCATACCCAGAAATGGCCAAGGAAGTGGAACCAGAGGGAAGATGAGCTCCCACGGTTAACCCTTTCCAGCCTCAACCAGAGGCTGCAGCATCTGGTGCAATAACACCGTGTGAAAGATGATGAAATGCAGCTTGGTGAAGACACACAAATCCAAATGAAATTAACGTACCCTGGATGACACTCTCTCCCAGCATTGCTTGACCAAGGCTTGGTCGAGCGTCAGTTTGCCGTCTCTTTGCAATGGCTGTATTATATGTTCCACCTGTTTCCTTTTCATTTCATATTGAACTCTGAAGTGCTTAAATGACTAAAAGAGAAAACAGAAACAGTACAGCCATGAGTCCCCAAAAGCAAAAGCAAAGTAAATCATAACTCCTAGGTAACAGTCCTTTACCTTTGGAGAGCACTCCACTGTGTTGTTGGTAATGTTACCAGCAGCAGTTATGATACTGACTCTGCCTAAGACCTTGACCATGTTAGGTAGTATCTACATACCCCTCTGGATCTATCTACACACACACACACACACACACACACACACACACACACACAATTAGGCATCCCATAAGTGATTTGACGGAGATAAAAAAGCGAAAGCAGGACTAATGCCTAGAAACAGAAATTATGAAGTCTGCATAGAAATAGATGAAACTGGAAAGAATAAATTAATACTGATTGAGTTCACCAGACCCAGAAGAGCAAATGTGGGGAAATCTCTTGCACATATGTATCTTCCATTTAAATATTTGGTTTTGTATATTTAACCTAAAATCCACGTGGAAGCCTGGGACCTAGAAATCAGGCACTGAAGGCAGATGCCTATGGGTGGGGTAGTATAGCATGTGCAGAATGAATGTAGAGAGGAAACTATTGGGAGTTGATCAAGCATGGAAGAGGGTGTGGAACAAGACAGTGATGTATTAGGGGAAGACTTAACTAAAATGAAAGGTATATGCAAAAGGTATATGAAAGCCTGTGATTTTCCACACACCTCCAGTTCAATTAGAGACAAAGGTCAAAGGGCTACATTGGGAAAGAGGTTTTAGGGAGAGGAAAAAGTAGGGTGTGGTTTAGCCAAAACTAAAGATACATGATGAAGTCTTATGAAAATCTCCTAGTTTGAAATATCATATATAAATACACACACATATATAAACATATATAGTATATAGATATATTTTACACACAGATATAAAAGGGACTTTGACCAGAAGTAACCTGCGTAGGTAGACAATGCTGTACCCAGAAGGCATGGGTTGCAAAATGAATGTCTAAATTTGTCATGCATAAGCTACCTCCGCATGAGTTACGGCACTCAAACCAACACAGGCTATACCTGCTGTTTTGTTTGTTCGCCGTAACTAGATGGTCATACCCTATTGCTGAAGACACCACGAACTTTGGCCACAGGACATACAGAAGTCAACCTAACACTGATCAGGAAACTCTACTGTCTCGCTTACACAGTGCTAATGGGTACTATGAAGGCTGCTGAGGAAAAAAGACATCAGTGGCCTTATCCAGTGCTGAATGCTGCACTCTGCAATACTGATGTGCCCACTGGAGTGCCCACTGGTGTGCCCACTGGAGTGCCCACTGATGTGCCCACTGGTGTGTCCACTGATGTGCCCACTGGTGTACCACTGATGTGGCAATGGCATGCTGTGGTTCCTGATTGTGTCCACTCTACAGGAGGGATCTCATGTCTCTTACTATAAAAATAGTCAAAATACTATGACTGTGAAGATTATAGAGCTGGCTGGGTAGATTTTTGCTAAATGGACCTGCTGTCAAATTGAGTTCTAATGTTTTACGTATTTGCCTGTAGTTCTGGGTTGCTCTCAATTTTACAAAGAAGCTTCTTTTTCCAGTGGTTTGTGGCTAATGGAGAGATTCATGACTGGTTACAGTGATGGGTATAAGCAATTCTGAGTGTTCTGCTGTTCGTGGGTCATCTACATGAACAGCTTTATCATCCATGTTAGCCATCCAAGGACCAGAGAACTTCACCAAAGAGGGAGGAGCATGAAATAGCTGGTGGATGTGAAAAGAAGTTTGTGGAGTGCTCATGTCTGGACATGGCATGTTGCTGTACTTACTGACTGGCTGTAGCTATGGTTACCTGCACAAACATCAAGCCATTGAGACTTTCAGCATGGATGGGAGACAGGCACCTGAGCCCCAACCTTAGCTGAAGAACTAGTGACCAGTAATAGCTACTAGGGGAGGGAGAGTCATCTTACTTGTGACTGGCAGCTGGTAGTTGCTTTTGCTCCAGTTTGTGGTCACACACACACACCTAGAGTTAGCACTAACTAGAATCAAGGGGTTAACAGTAATAAACAATAACAGTAACGAATAAAAGAGGACACGAAGGTGGAGTGCAATGGGGTGCAGGGAACTGGGAAAAGTTGAGAGAACGTAGTGGTGGATGAATATATACTGTGTGATGCACAAAACTTTTAAAGAGTAAAACTGTTACTTAAAAGCAAATTTAAAACATTAAAAAAGACTAATTCTAGTGAAGTAATTTATGAACCAGTTCATGTTTGTTAGAAAAGCAAAGTCAAATACAATTATGAGTTTATATATACTAATAACCAAAATAGTTGATTTTTCAATAAATGTTATTATTTATAATACATCATGTTATATATTATAATGTTATTATTTATCTTACATGTCAACTAATTCTGAATTAAACATACCTAGATTAACATTTAAGCAATTCTGTGTAAAGAGGCTTACTTTGAGGCCTTATTGTTTATGTAATAATCACTTAATTTTATGCCATAAAATTCTTAAGTATGCCACAGAATATTTAAAACTCATCATTTAGACCTAACCATAGACTTGATACAACCATAAAAATAGCCACTCTTAAGTTGCACGTTTTCTTATAATAAACTAGCACATATACAAAGTAATTCTATTCCTATATATGAATTGAAAATAATGGTTCACTATAAATTTGCACATCTCAAACAGGACTCCACATCCAGTTTTGAATTGGAAGTGCCATTAAGATGCACAGTTAGATTACAGAGCCAGGGGAAAGCCATACAGAGTTCAGCAGATTCTGGAAAGAATTTCAGTGATAAACATGCAAATTCCCTTGAAGAACGCTGGGGGGAGTTGAACTCATATTTGACTGTAAACTCATGAAATGCGGAAGATACCAAAATGCACAAGTCAATTCTGTCCCACGGAATTCTGTGTGTGGGAAAACTGGAGCTGTGTTACCTCTGATGAGCTGAACGAAGAAAATACGGATTACATAATGTGGATGGGAATGAGAGTTTTCCCCAGAGGCTGCTGCTCCTGTGTGCAGGACACGTTCTCCTCATGTCTTACTCTGTTTTGTTTTGTTTTTCTGATTCACTCTTTTCCTCTCATAGAATAACACCTGCTCCTGTAGGAAGCTTCATTTCTTGCAATTTAACCTTCATGGCTTGTGCTACAGCTAAAACTCACAAACAAACATAAACAAGCATCTACCCTGTTTCTGTCCTTTGTTATCAGTTTCCTGGACTAATTGTTTTACACTGAAGGGCATTACTGCAAGTTTTGGGGGTCGGGGAATAAGAAGATTATATTGAATTTTAAAGCAAAGGAATCCATGGAAACTAGGCACAAATTTATTGTTTTTCCAAGTTAAAAAAAAAAAAACAAAGATGGCGTGACCATCTGAATTTAGGTATATTTATATGAGTTTATTCTCATCATGAAGTACTTTATCACCTATCATGTTGGATGGCTCAGGTCACTGTAACACTATAACTTTTTGGTAGAAAAATAAGGTGGTGGTGGGGGGAATGACTGAAATGTAACAGGGTGGAGGATGTGACAGATTGTTTCTTGACATGTGTTACATTTAGCTTGCCCACTAAAATGAAGTGGAATTTGAAACAGGAGGAAAATGGCAGCTCCCCAGGAAAGAAGTCACAACTCTTTAATGGGAAAAACCTTCTGTTACAAGATCTTCTGGGAAGTGTAAATTAAAAAACAGAAATTCAGCTCATGGAGTTGTAAGGAGACTGGACACAGCTCTCTGACGTCAGCTCAAGGGCAACTGTCTTAAGCAGGACCGGTCACAGTTAAAACTCCTTCCGTCCGGGGACCCTTGGCAAATACACATGTTGCAATTCTTTCTTAAATTCCATTTATTTAAGTGGTTTTCCCCTGGTGTCAAGTTAGCTACTTCTTTTAGTGGACTGCTATGTCAGCTGACATCTGTAAGCCCAAAAGGTCTTTGTAAACGATGGCCTTGTGTTTTTGTTCTGTGTAAAAGATTGAGCTGTCAAATATGATGACACCTCAGTCCTCTGTACTGAGGCTGTAGTGTAACTTAAGACTACCTGCTGCCATCGTACTGTTCTTTTCAAACTTAAAATAGTGTGTGTTACTTATTTAAAGAATTTCCTCACTAATATAATTTGGAAGATTAGACATATATTATGTAACTTATCTTCATCTCGTCCAATGAAAAACTTTAGAAAATCTAAATCTCTGTCCCACACTTACCTGGTATTTGTCCTGCAGATTTGACTCTGTCATCTGTGCTCTTGTCAAATCTCTCTCAAATTGTTCTATCCAAACTTTCGTTTCCTTCAGAATTAGTCTGTCATCCCTCTGGAAGCCAAGAAGCAATGGAATGTTATTGGTAACCGTAAAATTAACCCCGGCTTATAATTAGTATTCAGTACACACCAGGTGTTTCTGAAAAGCCTCTTCTCCTTATTGTACATCTTTCTTCAGTATAAGAAACAAAACTTATTCCAGATAAAACCTTCTTAAATACTAAGATTATCTTCCTTCTGTTTCCTCATCATCATTAAGGAAAGTTAGTGTTAGTTTAAGTCACCCCACTAACTTGTTGATAAGGGAAAACGTGCTCAAAACAGAACACCTTGCATCCAAACTGTACTAAAAACCAGTGATATCTGGAGCAGAGACATAAGCCTGAGGGTTGCTTCCCAAAATTTTAATGTTGGGCTGGAGAGATGGCTCAGTGGTTAAAAGCTCTGACTGCTCTTCCAGAGGTCTTGAATTAAATTCCCAGCAACCACATGGTGGCTCACAATTATCTGTAATGGATCTGATGCTCTCTTTTGGTGTGTCTGAAGACAGCTACCGTGTACATAAAATAAATGTTTGATTCTTTAAAAAATAAAGCATGGGTGTAGATAACCCAAGGGTCTGCTGTGGATGGGGTAAATTTTGTTTGTCA
Source organism: Arvicanthis niloticus (assembly GCF_011762505.2). Classification (NCBI taxonomy): domain Eukaryota; kingdom Metazoa; phylum Chordata; class Mammalia; order Rodentia; family Muridae; genus Arvicanthis; species Arvicanthis niloticus. Next base: position 14,509,526 of record NC_133436.1, on the reverse strand, counting down.
AGAATTGCCTGTCATGAATAGTCGACTGATTATATCTGCCTAGACAGAGTAATCAGCCCTTAATAATCCTGCATCACTAAGGTCTGTCAGATGACTCTGGGCCAGAAGGCTGAAGATTTGATGCTCGAACGTTCGGTAGTATAGGGGCGTCTCAGGTGTTCAGCGGTCTCTATAAATTGGCTAAGTTTTAGAAGCTACGTTTAGTGCTTCCCACAATTATAGTTAACTCACTCATTCTGGATTTCTGACGGGGTTGAAGACCCATAGTCTCATAGCCAATCCTGGCTATTTACTATGAGAGAAAAGATCTGAGTAGATAGTTTTCAGCTAACATTCATTCTAAAGCCAAATCAATCAATCAATCAATCAATCAATCAATCAATAAAATAAATAAAATAAAGCCAGGATCAAAAGTAAGTGTTTTAGTTAGAAGAGATGACAGAGGTTCTGGTTAGTCAACAAAATGATGGACTGGGTATTAGGACTATCTTGTACCTCACTGGTACAATTAGGAATAAGTATGCTCTAATTGTATTTTGAGAGAAAAGTTTTACTTTAACAGGAAGAGTGATATGTAGGAGGAGCTAAGTGGGAAGGAGTATTGAGAGGAAGAGATGGAGTAAGGAGAGAAGATGAAGGAGAGGAGAAGCTAGGCGATGAGAGAGAGAAAGAGAGAGGGGGCATGGAGGCAGATGTTCACAGGTCTCCACCAGTCAAAGATAGTTTTTATATCTAGGTTGGGTATTGGGTTACGCTTCCGATTGAGCATTACCAAACTTATAAAGCCTTTGATTAACATTTTAAAAAAATTGTATAAAAGCAAAAAGGAAAGGGGGGGCATGGGACAGGGGTTTTCTAGGGAGGGGAAATGGGGAAAGTGGATGGCATCTTAAATGTAAATAAAATAAAATAAGAAAAAAAATTGTATAAAAGCAAAAAGGAAAAGGGGGCATGGGATAGGGGTTTTCTAGGGAGGGGCAATGGGGAAAGGGGATGGCATCTGAAATGTAAATAAAATAAAAAAAATACCCTGTTCAAATAAAGATAACTAAGGTTTTTTATGTATGGAAATATATGTTTAAACGCATGTTTAAATACACATTAAACAGCTAATCAGCTACTTTGCTCAAAAAAAAAAAAAAAAAGAAAGAAAGAAAGAATTGCCTGTCATCGTGGTAACATTAGACAAATCATGCATATTGCTCTTTTAAGTATGCTATTACGGTATTTACTATATACATAGGAAACACACTTAGGCTGTTCAGTATTGTTTTTCTTGCTGTCTGTCTCCTACTACAGCTTTATCAATTCATCTTCATAATTAAATGTCCAGCTTTCATTTATTTACTCAGATCCAAAAATAAAAGCAGAAACAACCCAGTACCCATGAAGTAAAAATTGTAATTTTCCTGGGATTTTATTACTTATATGAATGCCAAGGTAAATAGACACGGATTTCACATGGGTTTTTTTTTTTTTCTGTTCTCTTGTACATGGCTTTCAATGACAGCATCTCCCTGGCTTGACTTATCCATTGTACACCCTTTCTATGGTTTGCGCAATAACTTGAGGTTACCTACTGTTGCACACCCAGGACAGGGAAAAACACACAGCATTGGTATGATTCGTGACTTGGTTCATCATCAGGTCTTGTAGATGAGGTTATCTTTTGCCTGAATACTTATTCTCCCTTTTCTGAGATCTTCTCTGACAAGTTTTTCCCGGCTTGAGCTAGGCGTCGTCTATGCTAGTTCCATCTTAACATGTCAACAGTCTTACACTCACCTGGAGGGATTGGGACAACCTGGATGGATGACAAGCACACACTCAACTTGCTCACTACTCAACACACACTTCCTGGCTCAATAGATGTGGGAAAGACCCAAGAATTGTTATCACAAACAGATGTTCAGGTGGGCCTGTGGCTGCTGGTTAGCAACCTGCAGAGACACACAGAGGACTCTCCTCTACAAGCCTGAAGCAACCTCAGGCCCTATAACCATCTATCTGGATGTCTGACATATTTTTTTTTTTAATCTCTAGCAACTAGTGTGGGTCTTGGCACTCAGTGTCTTTCAACAGATGAGTATGGAATAATGATTACTTGGTAGTGTATTTATTATGAAAACACTGAAACAGGCCAGACTATAAAGCCTCATCTTCTTCCCCGTAATGTTCTTTTGAAAGAGCAGGTGAATGCAATCAAAGGTCACCTTTTCTTATTGGGTAGCTTTCCTGCTCACAAATGAACTAGTGATGACTACACAGCCATGGCCTCACAGGGCAAATGCCCCTAGTCTGTCTCCTGGGAAGGAGAGGTCAGAGTGGCCACTCATCTTCCCTGGCCTCTGCCACAGTGAGCTGTGAATGCCACTATCAGCCTTCTGTGGCAGGTATCTTGTCAACCTCTCTGCTTCTGACACACACTGGGAACTGGGCCTAAGAGCAGCTGCATGTTACTAATTGAAATTCCTTCACGAATCATCTGAGGATTATGCTCAGAAATAACTGCATTAGGGGCTCTCCGGCAGCCCCCCGATAATGGTAGGGAAGAGACAAACCACCCGAAAAGAGAGATGCAAACATGTTTACACTCACCATTTCTCTTTGTAAGAGGGAAGTGAAGCTCAATACAATACCAGGAGTCTCAGAAACTATTGGCTGGGTAGCTTTTCTTCAAATGGTCATTTTAGCATGCTTTTAAAAGACACAGAGTTCTGTTTGCCTGCTGAGGGGTGGTACTTCACACCCAACACATCATACCAAGCAGGTAAACTATGAGAATTCCCTTCATCTCTATCTATCTTTCAAACACAAAGACACGTTAATGTTTTTGTGTCATGTTTACATAGGCAAAAAGTTATGTTGCATGGATCAGGCATTCTGTTGAGGCCCGAGCTGCCCCACTTTGGGCGGCCAAAATGTTGCGGCCCTCTCCGCTCCACGCTTGGGGGCCAAAATGTCCTGGACCGCTCTGCCACTTAGGTCTGCGGGTCAGGGTCTAGCAAGAGAAAGAGTGGGGATAAACGGGAAGAGATGCAAAGAATGGAGACAAGACAGAGGTTCTGATCAAGTCTCGTTTATTGAAGGGAAATCCGGGGTATTTATACGCTTTTGCCACATGCCTTGTAGGTGCGTGGATATCACCTGCCTTACAGGTGTGGATATGATGTAAGCCTTACAGGCGTGGATAGCGTGGATAGCACGTGCTCCGTGCACCTTGGAGGCTTGGATACCATGTGCACCTTACAGGCATGTATGGCCTGGATAGCACGTAGATAACACATGCACCATGTGACTTGCAGGCGTGGCTACCACGTGCGCCTTGCAGCTGGGGGCACTAAACAGCAAAACAAGATATGTGGGATATCAGAGTGTGCTTCAGCTGTTGTAGGCTGTTGAAAAACAAGTCTCATGTCAGGGTATATGGCTCAAGATGGCTGCAAAGCTGATAGCCGCTTTCTGCTATGAGTCAGCTCCCAACAGCATTCAAAGTAATTTAATATTTGATATAAGATTAACTACTTATAGCTTTCTAATGTGTGTTGGTCTAAGTTTAGGACCTAGGCGTTATATATAAAGATATATGGAAAGTTACAAGGTAGGCTAAGCACTCAACAACTTTCACATGAACAAGAATTTAAAACATTCATTCTGCAAATACTTCGAAGCACTTACTACATATATGGACTTTGCTGAGCCCCCTGACCCAGTATTGGTCCAAGAACATATGAAGAAGTGCAGACCAAGGACACACTGAAACTCCCTTTTCAGTGGTTTTCTGTCTACTAGCTTAAGATTTCGTAATAGTAATCTCACTTGACTTCTACTTGTCTACATCACTGAGAAAAACCCAAGACAGTCATTATACATCTCTCTCTAGGGGTGCTATTAAGTCCAGCATTTGATACCATGTTGTAGTTAACAGTTAGTGGGCTTAGGTTAGCACTAATGTCTAGTTTCACAGACAATATTATTTGTCAAGTTAGACAGTAAAGGAATTGACATGAAGATGTTAAAAGGAATGTGTGCATGAAAAATACATGCAAATGAATGATGCAGAAGCGAAGGAGCAAAGAGTGTTTAAGACTCCTTAAATCTTACCTTAGAGTTTTGTATATAATTTGCAAAAGATGGATAAACTGGAAATATTTCCTAACAATATGAAAATATATAGACACTTAATGTAAATCAGGAGCAAAATTGTATAAGAAAAGATGAAACTCATTGGACAGGCATCTGTTCCATTGGTAGACAATTATTTAAGACATAAAATGACTTATAATGCTTTGATAGCTTCTACCAAGCCACTGAAATTAGCTGAACAGTGACGTTTTATTTGAATTTGAAATATTCATGTGTGGCAATACATATAATTTGTAAACTTGCTTTAAAATAATTTCAAATACTGTGCGTGAAATATATAAGGAAAGATTATATAGACACTTATTATACACTGATAGGATATGCATCTCTTTGTTGGGACCACGGTTAAGACTGTGCTTACCCTTTGAGGGAAGTCAGTAATATTCTGAATGGAAAAAAAATGACAAAGTTTATTAGACAGTTGACTGTGTCAACCGGCCTATTTTATTCATTTATGACTGAGTACAAATTGCCCAAGGAATATCTTACATGGAAAAGTTTCTTCATTGGTGTTATTGTCCGAAGAATGGAAATGAATACTTCCAGTCAGAAAATTTATATATAAATGAATTATATTTATATAATATATATTAATAGTAAATATCATATCTATGTATGTGGGCATGTATATGTATGTATATGCATGTATTTATATTTTACCTACTTAGTGCCTGTGTAAGCATTAGGTGAGGAGTGCTTCCATGGCATGTGTGGAGGTCAGAGGACAATTTGCAGGAGTCAGTTCTCTCCTACCCAGGAGATCTGACCTCAGATCATCAGGCTTGGCAGGCTTCTTTACCACTGTGCCAACCCACTGGATATATATATATATATATATATATATATATATATATATATATATATATATATTGCATCCATAACATATTTCATTTAAATAGCATCATAGAGAGGACATAGAAATCAAATATAGAAAAAATGATCTGGCATTCTCTAAAAACAGACTAAGAAATTTGCTACGACCCAAGTAAACTAATACCAAAGGCTCTGACGAGGCTGCACATGTTACTCTAATACAGACACCAGTAAAAATCTGCAAAGTTTGTTCACTCCATTATGCACCTTAACATTATTGACAAATACAAGCTTTAAAATATATTTTAATTATTAAAATATTCAGCATTATATGCTTATTTTCTACATATAAAATCCCAAAGCCAAGGACAAAGTTTATAAAATATTTTCTTTTTTCTTTTTTTTTTTAAAGACATTTATTTTATGTATGTGAGTACACTGTAGCTGTGTTCAGACACACCAGAAGAGGGCATCAGATTCCATTACAGATGGTTGTGAGCCACTATGTGGTTGCTGGGAATTGAACTCAGGACCTCTGGGAGAGCAGCCAGTGCTCCTAACCACTGAGCCATCTCTCCAGCCCCTATAAAACATTTTCTAAAACATTTATAAAAACATTTTCTTAATTTTAATTTTAAGATGACCTGGAAGATGCCATCCAAGTCTTCCTACTAGGGGAGGATGGCCTTGTCGGGCATGGGTGGGAGAGGAGATCCTTGGTCCCATCAAGGTTGAACACTGAGCAGGGAGGAATTCAAGGGTGGGGAGGTGGGAGTGGGGGGTAGGTGGTGGGGGAACACCCTTGTGGAGGCAGGAGGAGGGGGGATGGGATAGGAGGTTCCTAGGTGGTGGGGGGAATGGGGTGAGGGGATAAAATCTGAAATGTAAACATAATATCCAATAAAAAAAAGGGAAAAAAGGAATGAGGAAAATATTTTTAAATAATCTAAATTTATATTGTTAATCTCTTAATATTGAGGTTTCTTTAGTGAAGCAAACTAAAAAAAAAAAAGTGTGTAACCTCTGTGTGTGTCTTCTTTGTGGGTTTTCTGTGTCTGTGTGTCCTTTGTGAATGTTTTCTAATTGTGTATGTCCTGTGTACGTGTGTGTATGTGTGTGTGTGTGTGTGTGTGTGTGTTTCTTGTCTCTAAAAATGTTTGCCTTATGCTCTTGGTCAGGGGCATCATCTTTTGATCATCAGATGTCTCTAGCCCATGGAATGCCATGTAATAGGTAAAAAAGTAAGCATAGGCATAAATATCCCCATACACATACATGCTCACACGCATATAATATATGTAACATATAGAATATTAATATATGTTCTGTAAATACAATTTATTTATAAATTTTCTAACTGTAAGTATACATTTATCTCGTCATCCTGTCTAAAAAGACAGTTTTTTTAAAAAAAAAAAAATTGGTTATTTTATTTATTTACATGTCAAATGTTATACCCCTTCCCAGTTTCCCCTCTGCAAACCCCCTATCCCATCTTCCTTCCCTCTGCCTCTGTGAGGGTGCTCCCCTACTCACCCACCTACTCCTGCCTCACTGCCCTCACATCCCCCTAGGCTGGGGCATCAAGCCTCTACAGAAGCAAGGGCATCCCTTCCTACTGATGCCAGATAAGGCCATCCTCTTCTACACATGCTGCTGGAACCATGGGTCCCTCCATGTGTACTCTTTGATTGATGGTTTAGTCCCTGGGAACTCTGGGGGGGGGGGGGGGTGTAGGGGGTGTGTCTGGTTAGTTGATATTGTTGTTCTTCCTATGGAGTTGCATTCCTCTTCAGCTCACACCCAAAAAGACAGTTCTTATCAGAGACATACCCACAGGAAAAATTGACAACCCAGATCACTCATAAATGCACCCGGGGAACATACCAAAGCAAGCTGGAAACCTGTGTTGTGTGGGAATCCTGTACTTTAAATAAAATTCCTCACCCACACAGCAACTTGCAAGTCCAGGTTTACCATCAAAAGCTAGAGGAGCTGCCCTAGCAAGTGCACAGCTTTCATTTGAGCCTTTCCTCTGCCTCTCGGTGACATTTGCTTTATAATCACAATAAACTCTAGTAATCAGTCTCTTCCTGGATGATGCAAAGAACAAGAACAAAAGATTTCCTAATCTATAGTTCTAGACACCACAATTCTACCATCCACTCTATTAACTTGGCCCATGAGCATCCCGAAACAAACTGCAGCTTTTCTCCATCCTATCCTGAATCACTGACTTGATCTTTCAGCACAATACCTGTTGTTGCAAACTTAACTTCTGCTCCCTTACTATTTCTTTCTTGGACCTGTCTATAAGCTTTGATTATTTGTTTGTTTGTTTCTTTATTTATTTATATGTAATGGAAAATATATTCATTGTTTACTTGCTTAAATTTGTTTCTTTATATTCTCCAACAGCTCCCAAACTGAAATTGAGATCTGGGAAATGAAGACCAAGGCGTCTTGGAAATGCATTCATTATTTACCCTGAAGCATTTAGCCTTAAAATGGAAACTTTGTGGCAAATCCGTTATGCTGTAGTTGAAAAGAATGCAATACAAATTCAAGTATCAGAACATTAGAACATTGTGTCCATCTCTGTTTATCTCCTCAGAAAGAAGGCATCTGCTGTGCTGAATAAACTGCCAACTGGAATAGGCATTCTTCCCGGAAGCTTGAACAAGACTTCAAACGCCACTGACAATTTGAAATTCAAATGAGAATAGGAATTGCACTCCTAAGAAATAATCTTATAAGAAAATTTCATTCTGTTATTTGTCATAGTTAATTGTAAACTTGTAATGTTTAAGTTTATACAATTAGATTATTGTGCATGCATGCAGTGACCTGCACAGGGTTTTTTAAAATATATATTTACAGAAAAATAACTAAAGTTGTATGGGCACTGTGACTTTTTTGTAAAATGGTATAACACAAATATGTTTGGAATTAATAACAACATATTACTTGGTTTGCAATTTCTAGAACAGATTGTATCTAGAAGGTTAAATACATTTTCTTTTTGTCCAAGATTTTACATTTTATGACAGTGACCATAGGTCATCTGAGCATGTTGAGAGGTGAAAATGTCATTTAAACTATTGAAGGCTGAAAAAAATCTAATCACAATGAGAAATTAGAATTTGTGTGAATTATGCCTTATTTCTGGGTTTGCTATGACTAGATACATAAACTTTGAAATTTTAAATTACATTGCAGCAGATTAAGTAGAAGGAGCTTGCAGACTAGGTATACACTTGATGTGATCTATTAGATTCTTAAACTGATGCTTCCCCTTAATTTCAATGTAATTACAGTGTTTATTACTGGCAATGTTCTCTCTGATGCACCTGTTATAAGAACATGAGAAATCTTTGCTAATCCTATCCCATATACAATATCTATTTCTTACTTAGTCGCAACTATCTTTACAGCCTTAGACTCAGACTACAGTTCAGTCTGCTTAGCTTCTTAAAAACAGTATGCATGCATCAGTGTGTGCTCTCATCATGGAGGGACCCTCAATTTAGAGACAACAAATACCTACATCATTCTCTTGCACGTCGCAGCCTGCACCATGAATATCGGGGTATTGTGTTAGGAACTGGGCCACGTAAGTCATAATAGACTTCTCATCTGGCTTGTCCACATCCACATCTGTAAAGATAAAACTCAAATATAAGTTAATTCACCCTTCAGATGTTTATTAATATAAGTTTTGAAATGTAGCTGCTGTGCCTCAAACTCCCATCCTGAACCAGGCAGAAAACAAAATTATTAGTAAGAACAGGTTAGTCTGGATGATACTGAGTGGAAATTTCATCACACTTAGAAGTGACATTTTTTAAGAGAGCTTTTGGAAAAGCAGCACATTCCCCTTGTAGGTCATTTCAAGACAAATTTTGATGAATTTAAAAAATTAAATTCATCAAAAGTTCTGCATGATTACTTAGGCACGGTGTCAGTTAATAAGCATGCAATAACATGTCAAGCCGAGTATCTTAGTGAGTATGTGGAGTCAAAATGTCCACATATGTAACACTCATGATGGCTTGCATAGTCATAAATATTCTTGCCCATAACAAATAATCTATCCTAATACATTTTACTGTATCTGATTTCTCAGACAGCTTCTTTACTGGGGGATGCTCCAAATTACAGTGACTTAGACGAGAGACAGCCTTAAAGCATTTCAATCATCATGGATACTGAAGCTACTGATATTCATGCAAAACCAGCATAAGTCAGGCAAACAATGTTTACATATTCAATAATTATAAATGGGGTAGCGGAGCTCCCTAAATCGCTCAAATGTAACTAAGTGTGTATTGCAAAGCAATGTATGCAGCCAGAAGCAAACAGAACAAGCTCCAAATGCCACAATCAAATATGAAACTAACTCATTACTTTCAAAGACCCCTTTAGATTTGAGATATCATTTCGAGGGGCATGGATGTAGGATCTAAAAGTGACATGACTCCCATGAGTTGCTAAGGGATTAAAAGATCTGGAATCCCTGGGCTGCCTTAAATGTAAATGTTACAATGTCAAGATCCATTATGTAGAAGATGCAATGTGAAGAGAGAGTAAAATTACTTTAAGAAATATGAAAAGAGAAAGAAAATCTATATGTAATATATGACATATGCTGTGGTATAATACATTTTTTTAATTTTATTTATTTATTTTACATATATGAGTACACTGTAGTTGTCTTCAGGCAAGCCAGAAGAGGGCGTCAGATCTAATTGCAGATGGTTGTGAGCCACCATGTGGTTGCTGGGAATTGAACTCAGGACCTCTGGAAGAGCAGTCAGTGCTCTTAACCACTGAGCCATCTCTCCAGCCCCGTGATATAATACATTTGATGACTCTGTGTTAACATGTAATGTGTAATTTATTGATACCTAAAATTCCGTTCATTATGTGTGTGTATAAATGTATGTATGCAAGCTACTATCATGGGTATCATTCTATTTTAATCTAGCTCCTTCACTCAACCAAGGATTTTTCTGGGCCTCACATCTCAGAAGGAGCCCATACAGGTCTCTGTGTGGAAATGCAAGGAAATTGTGTTGTAGAGACATGAGCTCATTCTGAAATCTCATGTGTAGCAAATTTTAATTGACTGTTTACATGTATACATTAATTAGTAGAAAGTCCATAATTGCCCAGCCAAATAAGAAATTATCTATAGCAGTTGGATAACCTACTTTGATGTTTTTAATTCACTGTAATAAACAACTTACTTTTTTTTATTAACACTTATTGAATGCATCAATAAGTGTCAATTGTCTTTGGAGGCTTGAAAGAACCAAGTCTATTTTTAAAATGTCTTTGAATGGCCAGCCTTTCCAATCATGTACCAAACAAATGGAATGATGAATATGAGTCCCCCTCGTAAACTTTGCTGATCAGTGGGGACTTAGTTCTCCTAAATGCTACCCCTTCTTTTCTGATTTTTCTTTTCTGAACTTCCATTTCTTCAAGGCTTTGGTGGTTTATAGGCAATTCTTTTAACCTGTCACAGCTCTCCTCCCTCACACATGTACCACGAAAACCTTTCAGCAAAATATCTTTTAAAAAAATAATATTTGAGAATTTCATACAATATAATTTAAACATATTCAAACTCCAATACCTTCCAGATCCACTCCTACCTCCCTACCTTCAAACTTCATGTCCCTTAAAAAAGTAACCTACCAGATCAATTTTTACTGCCCATGTATTCCTGGTGTAGAGCTATCTACAGGAGCATGATTGACCTACCAGAAGCTCCACCCTTAAAAAAAGTGATTCTCCATCTCCAGAAGCCATCAGTTGTTCATAACTTCTCAGCTTTGGATGACATTCATGAATTCCATCCTTCTCAATGCTACAATGGTGACTGCTCTGCTCTTGCGCAGACAACCCAAGCACGGCTGTTGTTATGAGTACAGTGGTTCTGTCGCTCTAAAAGGCACTGCTCACTCCTATTCTCCCCAACGACTGACTCTCACAAGGTTTCTGCCATCTCTTCTGCATGTTCTCTTATCCCTGGGGAAGTGGGGAGGATACAGATGCCCCATTTGTGTGGTGATGGGGGTTGGGGGCAGGCTTTACTAACATTGATTCTTGGCACTTTAATCATCTGTGCCTCTGCATTATCCACCTTCCACTGCTCAAAGAAACTATGCTGAGGCTTCAGAGCTGCCTGATCTTTGGGGGTATTTGAGAAATCTGAATTTAGAGCCATCAACAGGCTATTTTAAGTTCTGTTCATGAGGCTGGTATGCCAATGGCAAAGAGGTGTTTGAAGTATTGACAACACAGTCTATTCCCCAATAGAATGACAAATAGACATTAGGAACTTTTCATTCCATTATTCCACTGTGCACTCTTCAGTGCCCTGTTTCTTAATAGAATCTCAAAAGTCTTGAAATGTGTGGATCTGGTACAAGCATACAGGCTATGCCCTACATATGCCAGTAGGATCATTCCATGTACCTTCGGGGTCAAGCAGTCTGGGGATGCCCAGTTGTGTTTCAGCGATCGTGAAGGCATCCTCCAGGTTCTCTCTGTTAGATCTTCTCTTCACCTTCTCCAGGTCTACCAGCTCAGGCCGGATAGCATGAATGACAGAATGAAAGGCCAGGCCAGTTCTCCAACTCTTCCCGAAGTCTTTCACTTCTATTCCCATCTGCCTTGTTGTGAAAACACAGAAAACAATGTCACAGTCTGAACTGATAACACCAGCCCAGCATTTTATGGTTTCGAACAAAACCCAGAGATGTACTATGTCAATCAAAGACATGTTATATCAATCAAAATTTTTAAAGTTATTAAGATGAACAAATTTTAATGATATATTTTTCTTTCCTTTCCTTCCCTCTTTTCCTTTCTTCTTTTCTTAATTTTTCTTGAGAGAATCTTACTAAGTAGTCCAGTTTGGACCTGCCAATTTTCTTGTCTCACACTTCCAAAAGGCTGGATTGGAGGTGACTATTACCATTTTGTATTTTTTAACAATATTTTTATATTATTATTACAGACATTTAAAACATACTTTATTCTTGCTTTTGTAATGCAAATAGAATTATATTAATATGTGTGAAAAGAATTTCTAAAAGGGAAAAATATTAAGATGTAAAATAGAAAGTCTCACTTTGTCCTGGGAGCACAGGTTTTAACAGATTGAGATGATGTGTCTAAGTACATTATAGAATGAATGTACAGACAAATCAATGCAGTCACACATGCAAATCAATGTAGCACATATACAAATTGATGCAGCACATATGCAAATCAAGACAGCACATATACAAATCATGCATTTGCATATGCAAATCAATGCAATGCAATCACATTGACTACATTATATAGCACTTACTCCACTAATCAAATGGTTTGCAGACGCCTTTTTTTTTTTTTTAAATTTTATTTAGAGAAAAGTCCTAGTGGTGAATCTTTTTTCTTTGGTGATAAATTTGATGCAAAACCAGTTCTAACTAAGGCAGTCACTCAGGCTGGTGATAACATTTTCTTATTAAAAATAAAAGCAGCGCAATTTTGCAGTGAGAAGCTCTGCCTGTGTGTAACTTACCAAGTATAACGGGAGTTCAGGAAGAGAACGTCAGAGATGATACTGAACATGGGCAGAAGAACCCCATGGCTCAGGGTAAAAGCTACAGACAACAGTGCTTAGGTCACACTGAGCAAATAAAACCTTCCGTAGTTTCTTTTCTGAAAACTTAGTCTCAGCGGGCCAGTGAAATGGCTAAGCTGGTAAGAGCGCTTGCAGTAAAAGCCAGACCACCAAGCTGAGTTTGATCCCACGAGGGAGAGATTCACATGCCTAGGGTTATTCTCAGGTTTCCATATGCATGCAGTGCCATAACCAACTCTTCTCTGTCTCAAACACACACACACACACACACACACACACACACACACACACTTAATGAATTTGAATTAAAAAAAAATTATTCTGTTAGCTTTATAGATGTTTCTAAATGAAACAGAAACACCATTTAGATTTTAGCAGGTTCTCGGGTTTCCATGAAAAATATACTGTGAAACACTCATGGGTAACTTGATAAAAGTTGGTAAGTGTCCTCCAATCACAGCCTGAAAAATACAAACTTGGTTCTCAAACATACTTGCGTCAGTGTACACTGTAAAACTATAAGTGCTAGAGGCTGGAGAGATGGCTCAGTGGTTAAGAGCACTGACTGCTCTTCTAGAGGTACTGAGTTCAATTCCAGGCAACCACATGATGGCTCACAACCATCTGTAATGGGATCTGATGCCCTCTTCTGGTGTGATTGAAGACAGCAACAGTGTACTCATATATAATAAATAAATAAATCTTAAAAAATGTAAGTGCTAAAAGTAGCACCTTGAACAACTGTTTACTATAAAATAAATATGGTAAAACTATCTGCTAAGGCTTTTGTAAATATAAAGCAGATTTGAATAGTCATTTAACTAATTAGGAGTTTCTACCTTCCCAATGTATATGTGATGTTTTTCAGCAGACATCTGATACCCCCTACACTCCATCCCTGTATCTGTTCATTTGAATATATCTCTCCATCTTTTCTTCCTCATTACATTCTGCTTTTGCTCATATTTCTAATGTTAAGTATTTGAGTCTTTAGGTGACAACAAATTAGTCTTTAACAGAGTACGTTTGCAATAACAGAATATGTAAGCAAGATATTGAATAGTCACCATATAATTAACTTTTTCTGACTTTCTTGGGCTTATACTATTCAAATGAAACATGTATGATTTCCTTAAATATTTACTATCATAGAGTAATTGAAAATATCAGTGTATTTTTTCTGTTTGTTGAAAAATATAAAAAATGCATGTGTGCATAAAAAGGTATGTACATCATTTTTCATTAGTCAAAACTATTATCTTGTCTCTCTAAAATAATTTTGGTTTCACCTCAACTTTATCACTTATAAATTTTATACAGAAACACAAAGAAAACTTAGATACACACTCAAAGAAGGGACAAATGTGTCCAGTTCAAGGATTTTTTTTGACCTGTACTATAAATTTTCTTGGAACTACTTTGTGTTAATCTGGATGTACACATCTTCATTTTTTTATTTTATTATTAATATTGGCCCCAATCTTAGTTAGCAATAACACACCAATGCTATGATTCAATGCTTTTATTTATGAAAATATTTGTGAAACTTGTTAAAAACCTGAAGGGCTTAGTTGTCTCTAATTCTAGAAGACTTTTGTCATTTACTTTTGTGTACTTTTAAAGTCTGTGTGAAGACAGAGACCAGCAATTACTGACTTGATAATTTTAGGGACATTGTCATTCATATGCTGAAATGAGGATGGAGTAATCTAAAGTCAACAGTCTATGTCTGGTAAGAAATGTAAAAGCACATGCTGGGATAGCATAAAAGGAAATTGTTAGAAACTACTGGCAATTGGACAGTGTATTGGTAACATACGTTCTTAAAGAATTTTCACAGCACAGAAGAGTCACTTTCCATCCATGTTCATGCAGATACATGAGATAAACCTTAGTAATACATTAATGAGTAGAGAAATCTCAGGCTCCCAGTTTCATCTGTATGTGTGTATATGTGCATATGTGTATATGTGCGTATATATATATATATATATATATATATATATATATATATATGTTTAAAGACAAGCCAAGAAAAGTAAAATTTTCATTGATATCAGTACATAAGTTGTAGGCATAACCTTGAGGTGCCACAACGTCCGTATTCATGCCAGCATCCATTATACAAGCAGATCATAGTGAATACAAGCACGAGACCACCAGCTTGCCTAGGCTGTGTCTGCTCCCTGTCCAGTAAGACTGCAGTAGTTGCAAGGGTACCTAATATGGTTCCAATTAAGTAATGCATAAGTCATGTAGGAGGGCTTCCAAATTTAATTTCTACTATAGACTATAAAGAAAAGCAAAACTTTGCTTTTGGAAATATTTCTGACGACATCTTGAATCATAGACTCCCAAATTAGAAAACCACCAACACACTTTAAAAGCTAATCAAACCCACACACATTGCTAATATTAATTACATCCTCTCTGTTCAGTTTCTCCCTGCTCAATTTTGCTCTTTGAACATTTAAAAAAAAATGAGTTCCCTATATTTAGTGCCTCAATATTTCAGAATAAGGCCTTGTTTATAACTATGTTCCAGAAGTAGATAATTGGATTCAAATTGGCCTTTACGCAAGCAAACCTGGGAGAAAATGAAATAGTTTTCTGTGCCATTGAAGAAGAAGAAATGAAAATATGATTTTTATGTGAAGAAACTTATCCCCAATATCATCAGACCACAAAACAGTCACAACCATCAAACCCCATGAAATCTGCTAAAAGAAGATCCTGAGAATACTTAATTTCTATCCATGCTAATAAAAATATGGACCTATGTAAATTTAGGTTGCATATAATAATGCTAGAGTTGATAGAGAATTCCGTGCTCCAGATAAACACCAAAGTAGCAAAACAGGGAGGAAAGTGTCTAGGAAGTTTCTGAAAATGCTAGGTCCCTGCTCCCCCAGGATCTGACCCTAAGCTTACATTGCCATTAATTAGAACACAATTATTTAATGAATGGATAACCACATATGAACTTTTTGCAACCTTTTAAATGAGAGTAGAAATTCAGAACAGTGGCCTAATTAGAATTAGCCTTCATGCTATGAATCAAAGGTAGGTGATAAATCAATTTTATTCATCAGGCTTAATCACATAAATGAAGAAAGAATTAATTTTATTACAGTGCTTTTCTGGAGTATGAGTGGTGATTTTATGTTTGTTTTTACCATACTCAGAGGGCACCCTAGTATGCACGTGGAAGTCTAAAGACAATTTGGAATGTTTCTCTCCTTCTTATTTTCCCGGGATCGAACTCAGGTCATCAGGCTTCCAAGCAAGTGATTTTATTGGTTGTGCCATCTGGGCATCACGTGTGTGTTTCTAATTTAAATTAGAGGAGAATGAAGCAATGCTTGAAGCAAGGCTGCTCACACAAATGTCTCTTCCAACTTCGAAACCATGAGAAGTGATAAGAGCATTAAACTGGCATCAAGACCAATACTGTGTTTCAGGTTAAGCAAACCACTGGCACTTACTTGCCTGCTGTGTGCTGGACCCACTTTAACAGAGTCTTCTTGGCATTTCCCTGGATCTTGGTGGCTACCTTACGTTTGCTTGGTGGGCTAGCAGTCTCGGTGCTGACCATGCTGTCCACAGAGGAAGCACTGCTCGACAGAGACTGCAGCTGTGGTAGGTTGCTGGTCAACTCTTCTATCTGTGTTTGTGAGCAAGCAGAAAACAGTCCAGGTGACCCTTGCTTGTCTTTTCTCAGAACTTATGTCCCAGTGGAGAATGACCAATCTTAGCATCCTATATACCCCAGAAAAAAATTAGTTCTTATAGGTTATGGTTGGTATCTTAGCCTTTATTTAAAAAAGAAAGAAAGAAAGAAAGAAAGAAAATACTTTTTAAAGGCCTATTTACTTTATTTTGGGTGTATGAGTGTTTTGTCTGCATGTATGTACATGCACCATGTGTGTCTGTGGAGGACAGAGAAGGCCAGGCATGTGGGAGCTGGGAGCTGAACCCTGGTCCTCTAGAGGAGCAGCAAGTGCTCTTAACCACTGAGCCATCTCTCCAACCCTTCTCGTCTTTCTTGTCCCCCCTATTGCCTTGCTCTGTGTATCTTACACACTTCTCTGTGTAAGATACTTATTTTTCTATATTTATTCAATGTTTATTTCTATAAATATTGACTAGCTGAGTGGATAGGTTAATGCTATAGATTGAGCTGTTCCTTTAAGGCTAAAAGATTTGTCTCTGTGTGGTGATAATGAGAGGGACTGTTTCAGTTTTTACCACACTCAGAGTGCACCCTGGTATGCACGTGGAGGTCCAAAGACAATTTGGAGTGTTTCTCTCCTTCTTATTCTCCCGGGGTCGAATTCAGTGGTAGATACTTGAAGAAACCACTGGGGGAGCCACATTGGGAAGGAGCTGGTGAGTCTTAGGGTTAGTTCTAAGAGTGTAAGCCTTGTGCCTCTCTTGTCTCTATGGCTTCTCTCATCATGTCAATTTTCTTTCCTGTTCATGCCCCTGCCATGATGTCACTGGCCATGGTGTGATGAAGCCAAGGATCCCTACCCAAAGCTGCCACATGCTGTTCTGTTCTTTATAAACAGAGCCGCCTCAGTTGTTTTATTACACCGATGAAAAAGAGATTGGTATAAGTAATAAAGTAAAACTAGTGATTACTTACTCTAAGACAAAGGCAGGTTAATTTCTCCCAACAGCATTTAACAGAACTTAGAACAAGGAGAACCCGGTTACTCGTGGCTGCAGGCAGCTACACTATTCCTTACCCAGGTAAATATAAAACAACATTTTCCTGAGCTGCTTGTATGCCTCTCATATGTCCACTGTGGCATGTCTACATTTCAGATTGGCTCCTCTGCTGTTCTAAGAGTAGAGGGCTCACACATGACACTCTTGAGTGGGAGAAACAGAAAATTTTGCTTTAAAATATGAATGTGGGGAGGGGTCACAGATCTGCTGGGTCAAGGTTCAACCAAATGGTGTGGAAAAAGGGCATTATGAACATCTGCCACCCCCTCCCTCTTTGATGTCATATCAGACACAAGACCAAATATAATACAATACCTGGAAATACAGGATGATGGTCCACATCAGCCCAAGAACGATTGACGGTCGGCCATCAGCAATATCAGTAGCATTGATGTTGACTAATTTAATCTGTTTAAAAAGAAAAGCTGTGCTCATAATTTACCAGAATATTGTGACTCATTTAACCATGTAATAATTAAGATGTTATATAACAATAGTATTTGGTCATGCCTATGTACTGGCACACAAAAATAAAAAGGCAAGTCATACAGACAAAGGGGCACACAGGTTTATGAAAAATTCAGGGGCATTTGTTAAACTTACAAACTGAAAACAAATATAAAGTTGACCTCAAATTTTTATTTCCTTTAAAGTTAGAAAAACATAACAGCATAGCACCATGCAGGGAATTGCCAACAAAAAAAAGTCAAACCCAGAAAACACTTATTCTTTATATATTTAGAAGTTGACTAAAGCAAAAGAAACCATGGTAGGTAGCGTTAAATGATACATTTACTTTGATGCTTTTTACCAAATAGCATAGAAGTTTAGGACCTCCTTTACCTATAAAAGTCAGCAGTTGAAAACTCTAAAATGTGTACTAACCGGTGATCCTCTGTACATGGACTGACATGAAAAACAAAAAGAGAAGATAATGTGTGCACAGAAACAAACTACAACATCTTTCAGTTGTCAGTGGGAACAAAGGGTAGACCAGTTAGCACATCCGCGGGGGCTGGGTTTAAGGAGAGAAGGGACAGAGATCATTAGCTCCCTGGGGTGAAAACATAGAGCTTTGAGAGTAGAG